>NW_023365777.1:559406-587789 GCF_000003815.2 Branchiostoma floridae
GTGGACATACTGTGAGTCTGCTCTTTTCTTCTTCAGAAAGGCCAAATCTTCCAGATCTATTTAGGATCAGGTCCTGTTCAGTGATATTTGACCGACCTTGTCCACGCACACTAAGACCAAGTCCCGTAAGGTGCGATGTCAGATCCTTGTTGCATGTAGTTAATGGCACAACAGACTGGTCTGATGGGAGGTAATACGTGGGACCTGCTCTGACTCTTCACTCTCAAATGAGCAACTCATTTCAATCCTTCTGTAATTCAATAAAATACAAAAGCATATCACACATTTGAAATAAATTTTACAAAAGGATATCCACAAAGATCCAAAATTCAAAGTATTAGCGCTTGAAAGCTAGCTTTGAAAATGATAAGCTTTGTATCCATTAGCATACCCTGTCACATTACTTGAGTATTTTACACTTTTACATAAGTATTCTCAGGTCGCGAGAACTTAGGACTTAACAGCTTGGTAGCTGATATAACACATGTACAATGCTGGCAAAATACGTTAACCTTCAGACTGAAGTTTGAAGCCAAATGAAAGTACTTACGCTGGTGTTCTGCATGGCAAAAACCTCTGACTGCACTGTGATATCTGGAAGAAGTCTCATTTGGAGGATCTTTTGGGGTATTTTTTGAGGATCCACATTCTATATGTACTTTTTGTTGCAAGTAAGAAGACCTCTACATGCACGTTGTATAACAAATTTACACAATTTCTTACCGTTCTGTAATGCTTAGGTTAGAGAAAATGTATTTCGAATGAAAATGGTACTTTCCAAATCCCCTGCTCTACCCCCAGAACAAGCCATAGACTGGGCCAGGGGAAAGCCTGATCCTTATCTCTAACATGTCTGGATCAGGTAGGAAGAACCAGAGAAAGTCCCAGACAGGGGAAGTGTAGGAGTACTTATGTTACACTGTGACCTAGTTCTTGTCATTCATCAGAGCTACATGTACATGTCAGTTGGTTTGGCACATGAATCATTGACAAATTTATAGAACATTACTTACACTTTTGTTTGGCGATTTTATACATTATATATATATATACACATACACACATACACATATATGATATATATATATATATATATGTATGTACGAGGGTGAGTCAGAAAGTAATGCAAGTGGTTTCATAACAGAGTCTTTCTTTGATCGAATGAGTTGAAATTTGGCACAAAGGTTAAGACATCTCTCCTCTTGAGATTGAAACATCTAAATTTGTTGCTCATTGTTTTATGAGTGACTGAGCTGCTTTCAAGGTGACCATACCCTTGGTATCTCGTCAAATGAAAAGTGGGGTCCAATTAACGTACAATTAAGAATTTCCCTAAACCATTTTTTTTATTGTGGGAGACTAAGCCAGTACATGCAATAAGCTGCATTTCTCTATAAGCCACACGCTTATTTTCAACACTGAAATCCGAGCAGTATTTCTTTTTTCGTTGCTGGTGTAGAGTGAGGTATACGCGGTGTTCAGGGTCATGAGATCTGCAGTGTTATGATTAAAACTTTCTCTAGCCTACTTTTTCATTAACAAAGAGAAATGAAACTTAGCACACTTTTTAGTCTTTAAACAGTTAATAACTGTGTAAAGTTTCGTTTCTTTTGGTAAATGGAAAAGTAGTCTTTTAACCAACAACTCACGAATTCGTGTATAAATCCAACCGCTCTATAACGCAACTTACTGCATCCTAGCAGCTGTAAATAAAGAACCATTACGAGTTTAGAAATGAAAATTGGTAAGCAACCTATAGAGACATTTGTTATCATACATATATAATTTCAACCTCCTACAGTGATTTTCAGTGGGTCAGATTTAGAGGAATCGATAGTCTGACAAGCTACCAAGGGTGTGTTCATCTTGAAATCAACTCAGTTGCTCATAAAATGATAAAGACCAAATCTAAAACGTTCAATCTCAAGAGGACATATATCTCTACCTTTATGCCAAATTTAAACTCAATTGATTAAAAAACGAGTCTGTTATGAAACCACTTGCATTACTTTCTGACTTACCCTCGTATATATTTATTTATTTGGAATTGGATACAATTTGAAGGGAGTCGGCAACGAAATCTAGTTCCTTTACGAGGCTGACTCCCCAAAAAGATCATATAAATATATATATATGTATATAACATATGCGTGCGTGCGTGTGTGTGTGTCCCATGGGGATCTATAACATGCAAAGTATGCGCAGAAGATTGCTGACCCAGTTCTTCTCGCTTCTGCTATGTTTTCTAATCTAATGAGTATATCAGTACGTGGAGACCTGATTACCCCCATGAAAAGCCACATGGAGAATACACTATGATTCTGTAACTAAGTGTAAGAAATGTTACAGTAATAATTGAGCACTTACAGAGCAACAAAAGTGAGTAAAACCAGCATAATTCCATTTCAAGTATCCTTATATCCCCCATACAGAGCCTAAATGAATGGCAGTAATTAGTTGTAGCTTTTTGTGACAATTAAGAATTGTTCCTATGCAGAGACACAAATAAATGACATAACCTACCCAGTAATGAGCAGTTATTACCTGATTTAACATAGTCAATTAGACGACGCTTGTTTTTCCATCTGTATATATTCCTCTATGCAGTAAAGGTAAAACCATTCATTTAACTTGCTGGGTGTCGGAGTACAAGCCCTTTAAAGATCACAGAAATTTAGAGAGTTGAAAATCGTGTTTTCATTGGTTCTGGTAACACCCTCTTAATTTCAGAACTTCAGTAAAACTTAAGACCACATGGAATATGAGAATATAAAACTTTTTTTCGTACCTTAAGCAGTAACATCAGAAAAGCCATCGCAATTTCAGTAATTTTCAGTCATCAATTGTTTGATTTGGAGGGTCTCCGAGGGGGGCCCCAGAACGCCATAACGAAAAATAGCTGGAGGGTTTTAATCATATGGCTGTTCATAGGTCCCCATACCTATCACACATACAAAGTTTGAGTTGATTTGGCCCACCCCCGGGTTGGCGGAAACGGCTGCCCGGTCGGTCGGAGGAAACCCCTGCCCGGTCCGGTCCGGAGGTTGGTTTTGGGGTTTTTGATTGTACCGAATGTAAACAACATGGCTTGCTGTCGCAACAGCGATTTAGGTGCATTTCTCTTGTAGGCTAATCCTACGTTGAACAGTAGCACTAATATCGTAAAACATTACCGTAATTACCGTAATAACAGTGTAATTGCGATCTTATACACGTTTGCGGTAAACACCAGATTTCGGTGATGCCAGCTCACTCAGTAGCGCTTATAAGGTCGATAATGAGCTGCGTGTCCTTTACCGTCAGAACTGATTAGCACCTCGATTTTTTTTTTGCGAAAATGTTATCCCCAACACTAGTTTTATACTTTGAAATAAGAAAACTGTAGGTTGGATTGATTGGATTGTGTTATTCATCGGATATTTTTGCATTCCATGCGGCGCACATTAGGTCGTTGACCCGAAATACGCAGTGTGTGTAGACACGTGGATATGTGTGAGGCGCTTCTAATAGGGGACAGTAGTAAACTTTATCGTTACTTGCTCTTCGGAATAGCTTTAGACAAATAAGATGTGGGCATTAATCAGAGTATGAGTCATGATGGGATTCTGCTGACTCTTGGTGCTTTGACCACGAACACATTTTCTTAAATCCTTAGTTAAATCTTTATTATCTGCGGGTCTCTTCATTTCCGACATGTGAGAAAATAGTATCGTGATCAAAGAATTGCAGTTTCAGGCTGTTTGTTTAATAATCAACTATGTTCTTATTAATAATCCGTCTACACGGTATTCAAAAGACGACTATTCTTCATATTACCGACCGTTCTCCACGTGATATCGCCCCGTAAATACGGCCGTACGATCGGATTTACAACATGTACATGATTACCCTAAGGCTTGTCGTAATTTAGATACAGAATAATACCAGCCGTTTTCCAACCAAAACCCCGTCCAAAATTTCGACACGGTTTTTGTATACATTTATTCTATGATGAGTGTATGTTTAATATTGAGATTACTGCTTTCTGCTACAAGAAGGCACAGCTGCACTAGATACCTTACTCTGCTGTATGCAATACTGGAAACCCCCAAAACCATCCTCCGGACCGGACCGGGCAGGGGTTTCCGCCGACCGACCGGGCAGCCGTTTCCGCCAACCCCATCTTCCGACCTCTGCCTGGTTTTGCCTGCTTTTCTCCTGCATTGAAGGACTCTTAATCAGAAATCCCTAGATGGCGCTGTTGTATGTTTGGGAAGTCGGTAAACTCTCATCCTGTGACAGCCGTAATGTCCATACTAGTATTCTCTTAGTCCAACAATGTAAAGTCTACTTTTGTGAAGATCTTTACTGTAAAAGTCCAAGGCAGTGAAGTCCACCACTCTAGAAGTAGAAGTCCACGTGCAAGCCCCCCGGCCTATGCGAATGGTATGGTCCAATAATAGATGCTATAATTTAAAGATGGCGGCGCGCAGTGGTCATCAGAGAGGAGGTAACGACATATTTCTCTTCTTTACATGTCTTCTGTACTTAAGACATCTTCAGCAACGTCATATTTAGATGTAAGAATTGAGCAAGCTCATAAGTAATTCCATGAGAACTTATATTCGTTGTTGTTGTTGTTATATTCGGATGCAGAACATCGGAAAAGCGACCTGATTTTGAGGGAGGGGAGGGGGGGTTGGATGCTGGTCACGCTTCTTGTA
The DNA here is from genome assembly GCF_000003815.2 of Branchiostoma floridae. Taxonomy (NCBI): domain Eukaryota; kingdom Metazoa; phylum Chordata; class Leptocardii; order Amphioxiformes; family Branchiostomatidae; genus Branchiostoma; species Branchiostoma floridae. Next base: position 564,110 of record NW_023365777.1, read on the forward strand.
GCGCTCCGTGCCAATTTTGAAATGATCAAAGAAGACCTGATTATAAGTGCATGCCCTGTAGCTAGAGGAGGTCTTCATTACGGATATCAGTAAAATTAAGGCGTCCAAAAACATCTACCAATTACGTGATTATTCAAAGAAATCAGATGCTAGCTGGAAGCAGAATAGATTGTAAATATTTTGGGCTGTTCCAAAAATGTAGAGGGGAGGGAAGAGACCAAATCATAGCTGTCCTACACCACATGCCTTAGCACAATGAGGTTATATAGACACATATTGCATATACACTACATAACCACATTGCTTAGCACATATGGCAAACAGGAGAGAATCCTACAGAAATGAAACATTACCACCGTGACCAAGATAATAATATGTATATAGTAACATAACTATATATGTTACCGATCTAGACATATCACCTTTCCAGCAAAAATAAGGAAGAAAATTACATGAGAACTGGCTGATTTTCAAGTAATGAAAGGTAGATCATAATCATTTAATATCAAAATAAACAGTAACTGTTAGTATAGTTTTGAGTATGTATATTATCTTTATAGATTTTAGATGACAGTAGTAATTGCATGCAATGTGATGTTACTTGCAGGACATCACAAACGCAACTATGGAAAGGACAGGGTAAGCCACCAGAAAATCTCCCGCCGGGAGCCAAAGGTAGACGAGAACTCCCCCATCATAGCCTCCTTCCGCACGTATCAAGCCTTGCTGGACAGGAAGAACGATAAGTACGAACGTTTGGTGAAGATGAGCAGAGACGTGACCATACAGAGCAAGAGAGCCATCTTCCACATCCACAGGATCAATAGGTGAATTTACAGGTTGGGCTTCAGACTGACCCTTGATGCTGTGCTGTGTACCTCTGTGTATGACGGTTTTTGTTTTGATGTGTTTATCATATATAGATGCTGTATATCAGGGCAGGTCTCATTACAGTGTACTAGTAATATATATATTATATAGATTTTGAAGGGTAACAAGGACATGGTTGATAGAAGTGATAGAAAATTGATTCCACAGATGGTAAAGTTACATGTAGTTGATCTTGGCTAACTAGTAACAGCCAACAGACTTTACAGGTCATGAGGTCAATGGAAGAGACTACTAATTAATGGGGAAGTGTATTTTTTGTTCTGTTAAGTCTTTGTTATTATATTTATATATTTTTTCAATATAGTCATATTCTCCGAAGAGTAACAGGAAGTAATCAATATATACAGTGATAATACTAATATTGGAGACAAACAATTTTGATCAAAACTTTATTTGGACGATCAAGAACAAGACCATATCAGAAAAACATGTGTAGGAGTCTAATCTATAGCTGGTTTCTTGCAGTGGTGTTGACAAGGCCACTGTTCTGGGAGAGGCAGATGAAAAGTTGATCGCCGTACGTGAGAAGTTATGTCAGATTGCATTGGAGCTGCAGGGGGAAGATCTATACCAGTTCATTAGGGCTGTCTCACCTGGACTACAGGTAAGTACATGTACTAGTACAATGTTAAGTACATGTACCTCACTTACCCCAATGGCACTTAGAATTAGATACTAGTAGTCTAGTACATCTGTTCAATGAAATTAAACTATGTAATTGTGCTACCAATACAAAAGTCGCAATACATGTACAAGGATTAGCAGCCTAACAGTTGGGTTCCCGGTTCCAATTTGTATGTAAATGCAGACCTCAGGTCAATCCTGGGCAGGGCATCTGGTTGGGGTTGCACCCGTCTTTAAGAAGCGACGTAAAATAGGGGTTCTTTGTTCTAGGAAGTGCCTTGACCATGTTAAAAGGGAAGCACTATATAATAGTGACCCCTCTCTGTAAAGATAAACCCTGCTACTGAAACAGCAAGGAATCTTGCTGTCCTTACTGCCACTATGCACTACAACTACAAGGATCAGCTCTTATTCTGAAGAAATAGGTAAATGCCACCAATGACATTAAGAGAACATCTACATCACATCTGGATACCCCCAAATGACCCCGCAAGGGGCAATCTTGTCAAATACGATCCACTCTACAAGCGGCAGCCTGTAAGTCTACAATACTAGGTCACAATGGTTTTAATCGCTTCACATATGGTGACACATTATGGAACAGCATTATCACACCAAGCCTCAACTACGGTTGCAGTATCTGGGTTCCATCCTCGATTAAGGACAAAAACCACCTGGAAAGTACTCAATTCCAGTTTGGTAAATTTCTATTCAGGGCTCCTAATGGTACAAGTAAAGCTACAGTGCTCGGAGAACTAGGTTGGAAATCTATATCAAGCTTACAAGACAGACTCAGACTAAAATTTTACGATAGACTCATTAAAATGGAAGAGCACAGATGGCCAAAGATGATACTTCTTCAACTATTTGGCATGATCAGGACAGGGAAATCTATAACATGGTCCTGGGTCAAACACATGAAGAACCTTCTCACTTCCATAGGTTTGGACCATATATGGTGCAATGATTCACCCGTTAACAGACACTGGATAAACTCAGCAATAAGAATACACAACTCTCAGCAATATGACATTTTCCTAAGTAACATGACCTCTTGTAAAGCAATGGTATTTAGAAACAAACATGAGCTCAAGCTTGAAGACTATCTTAAAGACCCCATTAGCCCAGAGGAAAGCATATTAAAGTTCAAGGCTAGAGCAGAGGTACTAGAAATGGAGGGGAGGAAACTATCCTGGAAAAGTTACAATGGAAATGGAAACTGTACTAACTGTAACCTGCAAGAACAAGAAACCGTAACTCATTTCCTACTTATATGCCCCAGTTATTCGAAAGAAAGAATCTCCCTTTTCACCAACCTTGAAGATGAACTAACACGTGCAGGGGGAGTCTTTCTATGGGAAACATTCATGTCATGCAATGCCGAAAGAAAGAAAGATCTCCTCTTAGGTTACAAAGGCCCATGGGAATCTATTATAGATATAGGCATGTTAAGAAATTCCTGTATGGTCCACTAGAAATTGTAACAAAAATGGAAGTCAAAGTACTCAACACTAGCTTCTCTCAAGATCACTGTCCTCCAACTCCACTCTATTACACTACTCAACGTTATGTTTACCATTACGCTTTCGTTCATTTATGTCCATAGCTATACCATAACAATACTGAACCAGTGTTATGATTTGATCTGTTATTATCGATTATCATTTATTATGCTATTTTCGCCCATGATCTGGACATGATTTGTCGTCTTAACGTATTTATCTATCTACGTTAACTTTTCCTATAGATAGGCATTGTTAAGAAATTCCTGTATACTAAGGCATCATCACTCCACTAGAAAATGTACCAACAGCAATGAAAGTCAAAGTACTCAACACTAGAAAATGTACCAACAGCAATGAAAGTCAAAGTACTCAACACTAGTTTCTCTCAAGATCCAGCTCCACTCTACTACACTACTCAACGTTATGCTTACCACTACGTTTTTCGTTCAGTCTTATGTTAACATACACTTATGTCTATAGCCATACGCTGACAATACCGAACCATTGTAAAGATTTCATTTGTTACCATCCACTATCATTTTGTTATGCTCTTTCTGCTCATAATTTGGACATGATTTGTCACCTACTTATTTATTTATATATTTTAACTTATCTTCATTAGAGTTAAGTCACTCTTATGTTATTTGATTTACGTTACTACGTACTTGTACTCCCTGCACGCGGCAGTGCCGAATGTGCCGCCGTTTTTAAGGCGAATAAAGTTCAAAGTTCAAAGTTCAAAGTACAAAGTTTTGGCATATTGATGTAAAGAAATTTCCCCACATTTATCAGAGTTATTATTTAATTTTCTTTGTTTACCTAGAATAAAACCATCTTGTCATGTTTTCTTCTTTCTTACCACAGGAGTACATTGAAGCTGTTGCTTTCCACCACTACTGTCTGGGGCAGGGGCTGGTCAGCTTGACACAAGTGCAGAGTGCCCTGGAGTTTCCAGCCACAGAAAAGGTCAATACCCTCTAGATCATAGTGCTAGGGAACATTTTTACGCCAAAAAATTATTTTGAGGAGAGGTGTCAAATACTTGTAAAATGTACAATAAATTCAAAATTTAAAACTGAATTTATTGCATGTCAGATACTGTAAACGCATTTAAGTTCGCGGGGATTTAATTTCGCGGTAGCAGGAAAAAGGACTTTTTGTGGTGGTTTTAAGTTCGCCGTAGCACCATGCACTGTAGTCTCTTACTGCCATAGACATTTCTGCATTTACAGTATTTGAAACCTCCCCTTAATACACTAAGTTCAAGGAATAAGTGATTTTTTATGGAAAAAGTAGTAATTGTGCTGTGTAACTGTTTTAATTATTGTAAGATAAACAATATTGTATTCTGTCTTCTCCCCTTGACCTCCCCAGACATCTTCACCAGAAGATGGAGACTGCCCGTCCCACCCTGCGGTGACGCTGTACGTACCCCCCGTGGAGTACATGCTGGGCGTGGCAGACTTCACAGGCGAGCTGATGCGGCTGTGCATCACCAGTGTGAGCAGTGGGGACATGGAGCTCCCCTTCCAGCTGTGTCAGTTCATGCGGGAGGTTGGTTGGTTTCAACCTTTATTTAGGCCATGTTGATTTAATTATATGGATTACATAGATTCTTCATTCTTGTTCGTTGAAATTAGTATATGTTTTTCGATATTTTTTCCACAGTATATATTTGATTTTATCAAGCTGCTTTGTACAATTTAGAGTATGGTTGAAAACTTTTTTATTTTGGGAAATTGCCAAACATTGATGCGCACGTGGATGTCATCCATATTAATCAAATCAACATGGCCTTATTCAGGAGAATAAGGCCTGCAGGTTGCTTTTCATTGAGGTCCTGAGGGAGGTAGGGGTCAGATAAAATGAATGCGTATAACAGAAATACATTACATTGAGTCCAAATGAATCGATCAAGATATGTCACTACGTATGCATGGTACAAAACATTAGTAGGGGGAAAGCTCAGTGTTGTCCATGTCCGTTTGTTTTGGTCATTTCTTTTACTTCAAGAGTCTCTTAACGCAGTCTTCAAAGTGGCGTTGGTGTGGCACAACTGGTAGAGCATTCAGCTTGGAATCAAAAGGTCCCGAGTTCGATACTCGACCTTACGGTGGAATGATGCCCACGTGGCCACTGACTGAGCCTCTTTGGCTAATCTGTCTGCATCAATGTGGTGTGTGCGCGGTTAGTTTGACGTCGTCCTTTCACAGGAAGTCTAATTTGCCAACATCTGCACATTGACTTCCACCAAGAACCGTTGAATTTTTTTTATTAACTGGTATTTGTTTTTTCTAACACAGGTGTACCATGGCTTCAGCTCCTTCAGCCATGCGGGGTCCTGGGAGCTGTCTCGGAAGATGCACACCCTGAGACAGAGCCTACACAAGGTGGAGAATGCCTGCTACACCCTGCAGGTGCGCGGACTGGAAATCCCCAAACACATGCTGGCTGACGTCTTCGGCTCGGCAGACTCGGAGGACACAGGGGAGAGAAGGAGTGACATATCATGATTGGGGGGGACAGTCCCATTTTCTGACACCTTTAACTTCAAGTTTATGTTCCCACACTCCTATGTTCTGCAACCATATGTTCCGTCACCCATAGGTTCTGACAACCCTATCTGGCACCTGAGTGTGTTCTGACACCACTTTGTTCCAATACCCCTATCTAAAGGCTAGAGGTGTGGAAACATAGAGGTGTAACTTACACCTCTGTTTCCGCACCTCTAACCTTTAGATAGTGGTATTGGAACAAAGTGGTGTAACCATCATGCTTTACATTGAATTCAGTCTTCCAACTGTAACTTAAGCTTCATGAGGCTTTTTCTTTTGAAGCCTACATAAAAAAATTTAGGCTTGCATATTGAACTTGTAATGTAAATACACTTTTATAACAGGTTGGTTCCCTGTAAAATGCTTGTTGAAATTGGTACATGGCTCTGCAGAGTAGTTTTAGATGTTGAGATTGACCATATATACATGTACACTCAGTCTGATACATTTTGTATGTTTCACTTTGATACCAACCCATTGGCTATTTTGCTCTGTTGGAAAGACAAAACTTTTGGGTACGATTTGAAAGTATAATTTATGTACATTTATACAGTTAAGCTCCTGTTAAGAATACTATCAATATTAATGCTGCCAAGGAATAAGTAATTCCATGGAAAGAAGGTATCGTTATGAGGGATTTTTCATCCACTATACTGTACATGTATTGTTGTATCATTTTTTTTTTTGGGGGGGGGGAGAAACTGCTGTAATTTAATCTCCCAAAAATGATGTACCTGTTTTGAGATTTCTTGATGATAACTTTTAGGTAGTCTGAAATTGAGTGCCCTTGGTACACCATGTTATTTTGGACTGCATTCTGCATACAATAAAGAAAGGTCAAGTTACATGTAAAGGTAGTTCCATAGTCTTTTTGAAGCCGTATGGGTTGTTATTCCACTGTTTGGAGGGGATGGTATTGGAAGGTGGAGCTCATCACTCCTCTAGGAGTAGTATCAGTTTCATACTATTGGCCGAGTATAGAAAGTTATGATTTGAAAAAAAAAGTTACAATTTGATATAAAAAAATTCCAGTGAAGTAAAATAAACAATGAAGAATGCACCTCACTGTAGGTAACAATACTGCTTTTTAATTTTATTACCAGGGTATGTTTTCTAAACAAGTGGAATGTACCGATCAGTACACACAATCATCATGCTCTATTTCTTCTTACAAATCTGTAAAACGAACACCATCATTGTCAAGAAAGCACAGAAGTTGCTCAATACATTGATAAGGGTTCTAGGTCATAAAAAGGATAATCAGTAGAGCAGTACATACAACCCCTTCTTGTAAATACATGTACATGTATAACCTACTACTGACATGGCAAGGAAACTTGCTGCCTTATGTGCCACTAGGCACTATGAGGGTGGAAACAAACACATTGCCAAAAGTGGCAAAGCCGCATCCTCGCAATACGGGGTACATCACGATCACGCTATCTCTGTAATGTATGCTGAAATGATGATACACCTTACCCTGTAACTACTTGTTACATAATGTCAGAAACACACAATCATGTACTATGGCTGCAGTTTTGCTATCTCCCTCTAGAGGGCCCCCCACGTTTGCCCTCACAGTCAGACCATTGCTGTGCCTTGTTCAATCATACGGACTTCGTATATGTCACATGGGTAGCATATTTATTGAGAAAGTAATAATTGTAAAAAGGGAAGAAACTCTTGTTGAAAGTTTTGGCTCTGTCTGATACAAATTCTGTGAGCTATACATGAAGCGGGAAAGTAAAAAAAAAATCAAAACTCAATGAGTCAAGTAAATCGACGCTGTCACATTTTCTGAATACAATATAAAAACTGCGTTATCTGTTTTGAGCCAAAATCTTGAAAAATCTTTCGGTTTTGCCAAGCACAATGCTCTTCCTGGAACAGTCAACGTGTTAAAACATTACATTTTCCAATTACTGTAATTCACTTTATCTTCACGGTACCAAATTTTCACGGTCTGAGAAAATTGAACTTGTTCTCGGAACTAAATGTTCACTGTCGAGGCAAGTGCACATGAAAAAAGTCTGTGAATTATTTTTTATCGGTAATGATAAGTTCACGTTACAGTCGTCACCGTGAAAACCGTGAACATAACTGCTTACAGTACATTGAAAAAATCAGGAATTACAGTATAGTTTAACCTGCTCTCTAATCTTGTCCTCTAGAGCTTAACATGTTGCTTGAGTTGGTGCATACACAGTCATGTAACTCTTAGATCCTTCTTTAAAATACCATGGACTCTATGTACACAGAAAATCTCATCTTAATGTTAGATACATGTACTGTCAAAAAACACAAAAAAGTCTGCCAATAATGTTCTTATACAACTTTTGACACAATGTATGACCAGTAAACTGGAAATATGCATAAAATTCACAAGGGGTTTGAATAATTTTCTTGTTAACTGTAAATGACTGTATTGGTCTGAAGGTCCTATGCAGGTAATCTCTTCGCTATTATTTTACTGCTGGGGTTTAGTTTAACATCTAAAGTTCACTCACAACACTGACCTGACAGACTTTTCTACATAATACAAGTACAAAGAACTGACTACAATAATTATCTACATTGTGCACTATAGTCTTATACCTTCAGAATTCACATATCTTGAATTTTTTTAGTTTTTGTAGCTGTAAGCTGCCAGATATGATCTGTCATAGCCAACTTCAAGTTGATACAAACTAATGTTGATATGAATGGAAAGTTATGTGGATAAACATAGCTTATTTGTGGCCACTGCGTTGACATGTATTTCATTGCAGGGCTACCCCCAGTTTCCACTTTTTATACCTCCTTCTCATTTGTGATGTGTGGGGATGTTTGAACAAAACTTGTTGCTGTCACTTCTAACTGTAAGCTTAAAAGCTCATGAAAATATATTTTCCTGTCATGAATTAAATTCTTTGGATGGACATGGTGAAATATTTCTCTTTCCCAACAAGCAAATTTCTGCCTTTCAAAGGAGGGATGGGACCTGGAGACAACCCTGCTTTGTGGCTATCCTCAACCTGTTTACAGAAAACGACCAGCAAACAGGTTTATTGCAGTAGTACGGCACGGGTACAGTGGTCATACATCTTGTGATATGAGGCTAAGGAAATTTCTACAAATTTTTATATACGGGGAAGGTGAGTAGATGTATTCCGTATGTACTATTGTCCATTGACTAATACATGTACATGATTGTATACTAAATACAAATGTACATGTCAAAGTAGAGATTGCAAACTGGCAGAATCAGTGATTCTGCCGATAGAGATCACAGTTGGAGTCTCTGTGGACTGAGGTTGCAATCACGATCTTTGCCAGTACAATCAGCAATTTTACCAGACTATGCTGTTAACTGAGTCAGAGTTTCTTCTGATTGCTACCTCTACCGATAATAGTGCTGATTCTACCAAATTGCAATCTCTACCAAAACAGATACAAACATGACTGTATAATGTAGTTCATCATAAAATATCAGTAGTGCACAGAAAAGATAGTGTTAAAATCAACGAAACAAAATCTCATACAGTACCACATTCCGAGCGATAAAAAAAGCTAGGTGGGCTGTTGAAGTTTCTTGCTGGTGACGAATCGTCTTGCTTCTTTCTTCAGATGCTTCAACTCTTCTATCTCTTCATCATCGGGTTCCCAGTCAGAGTCCTCATCCTACAGTAAATTGAAAGGCTTGAAATTCATTTTGAGGAAAACGAGGGGTGCACGTTCAATAAGTTTGTGGCCTGATCCTGAAAAAAGTTGCACAGTTCAAATTTCAGGGCATTATTATGTCAAATAAAGTCTTACACCAAATTTCAAATCGTTGTGATAATTACTTTCCAGTAGGAATCCTTTTGAAAACCAGTATTGTGTATTAAACTTGTGATAAGAAAAACGAGGATAAATTGTGTGGGTCATGTTCCTCATGCCATAAAATAAAGAAGACATTGTCGAGAAGTTTGAAGAGGATCCCTGCATTCAACTAGAAAGAAGTGGGTATTTGACTTTCAGTAGATCAAGTTGCCCTGCACATTTCTTTTTGTTGCCTGTAAAGTAATGACCATGATTTGAATTCAGTTAGACATTTTTAAACTTAAGGCTTTATAGCATACGATTATGCCCACAAATTTGAGTTGTGTACCTTTCTTCTTTGTGACTTGTGTCTTATGACTTGACAAGTGCTTCAAGGTGTGTAAGATGCATATCATGTTATACACAGGACTCTAAGATGACACTCATCAATATTTGATAAAGATGACTTGCATGATAATGGCTCTACGACAATAACGTTAATGACCCACTTTCCTTTGGTGTATACAGTGTCTCTCATAAGGCATGGTTGGTTCCTATAACCACTAAATAAACAGCCGTGTTTGCTTCGCTCACTTGGTAGTTTTATTCTGTGGTTAGGCCATGTTGATATATGGATGCCAATTTGTATCAAAGCAAATGCAAGTGTGCAAAAGAAAAGTTTGTCATGATGAACTCTAAGTGGTCAGGAAGGTTGACTACATGTATGGTATACCTGCCAATTGAGTTAAACTTTTCATTTCGTTTTTTTTCTTCCTCTTCCTCTTTGACTTTGGAATTGACTTTGGCACTATACAACATTAGCATTCAGTTTTCCAATATTTTCTTTCTCTTTGAGGCATATATTTTGCCATTTTCAGCTGCTTTGTTTGTTTTAAAGTATGGTAAAAAAATTCTGTTTTCTGAATTGTTGAAAAATTGAAGCATGCACAGATGTCATCCATACAATCCAGTCAACATGGCCTTATATGACCAGCCTTATGAAACCATATACACCTCTGGCAGGTTAACAAAGCATACATTGTTCACCTGTCCAGCCCCATAACTGGATTGTTCTGAAGCTTCCTCGTCTTCATCAGCCAGGAAACTGTCGTTGTAGTCGTAAGTGTTGGGCAGACCATCATCATCGCTCTCTCTCTTCTGTCCTGCACCTCCTATAGAGTATAATGAAAATCATGGTTTATTCAGTTGAGGATATCTGTATCTGTATCTGTATCTATATAGCCGGTATAACCGCCGTTCGGCGTAACACACCAGCTTCGCAGGCACGCGGCGCGGCAGCAGCTGGTTATATTACACCGAACGACTCATTACATCTACCTTTTGCACATCTATCTGCAAGCGTTCTTTAAAACTACCCAGAGAAGATGCCGCTACTGTACTTGGTGATAACAAATTCCACTCTACGATAGTTCTGGGAAAGTACGAATTTTTGAACACATCAATCCTAGGTTGGTAACTCTGGTATTTGAATGCATGACTCTTTCTTGTTCTTTTTTGAGCTGGTATTAGATACTTATCAGTTGGTACGTCCACCAGTTTATTGGTCATTTTGTACATCATGGAAAGTCTGGACATTTTCCTTCTATCTTCAAGTGACATCCACTGCAAATCTGTTTTCATTTTGGTAACACTAGAATCCCTGTTATAGTTGTTTGTGCAGAATCGGGCAGCTTGGTTCTGTACCCTTTCAAGTTTATCTTTGTCTTTCTTTGTATACGGGTCCCATACTGTAGCGGCATACTCAAGGTTAGGTCTTACTAGTGACGTGTATGCAAGTGATTTTACCCTGGTTGGGCATGCCCACAAGTTGCGTTTGATTACTCCCAATGTCTGTTTAGCCTTGGTTGTTATTTTGTTAACATGGACACCCCACTTCAGTCCAGTTGTTAATGTAACACCCAGGTATGGGTGGGTTTTTGTGGTTTCTAATGCCTGACCACAAAACTGGTAAGGGGAAACTTTTGGTGTTCGTTTGTTCGTTATGTGCATGATATAGCACTTATCAGGATTGAACTGCATAAGCCATTTCCTTTGCCATTCTTCCAGGGTGTTCAGATCTTTCTGAAGAACTTGTGAATCATTTTGTGTGGATACCTCTATATATAACAGACAATCATCGGCGAATAACCTCACACTTGAATCGAGCTGGTCTGGCAAGTCGTTTATGTACAAGAGGAAGAGCAATGGTCCCAGCACAGTCCCTTGTGGAACTCCCGACGCTACTTTAACTGGAGCTGAGGCCTTCCCTTCCACCACTACCGTTTGCTCTCTATTCGTCAGGAAAGCCTTCAGCCAGTTAAGTGTAGTACCTTGAATTCCATAGAACTCCAGTTTTGATATGAGTCTGCTATGTGGGACTTTATCGAAGGCTTTAGTGAAATCGAGTATTGCTAGATCCACCTGTCTTTTATTGTTCAGTGCCCCAGCTATGTCGTGAACTGTTAAAATAAGCTGTGTTTCTGTGGATCGCTTTGCTCTGAAACCATGCTGGTAGTCCGTTAGTATATTGTGGCCTTCTAAGTGTTTCATGATATGGCTGTGGATAATGTGTTCCAGTAGCTTACAGGAAATACTGGTGAGTGAAACAGGTCTGTAGTTACTAGGGATCGCTCTATCTCCCTTTTTGAAAATGGCGCATATATTTGCATCTCTCCAGTCTTTGGGGATTTCTCCTGTGTCAAGCGATTGTTGGAAAATGTTGGTTAAAACAGGTGCGATTTCACTGGCTGTCATTTTGAGGAACCAAGGAGGTATTTGGTCTGGCCCGGATGCTTTGGAGGGATTGAGGCCTTGCAACATTTTTTCAACACCATAAGTAGAAACTTCTATTTGTTCCATAGGAGGGGTGCAGGGATGCCCGAGGGATGGCATGTCTGTAGTGTCTTCTTCTGTGAATACACTTTTAAACTGTGAACTGAGTGCCTCTGCTTTTTTCTCACTGTCACTGATAATGGTACTCCCCACCTTTAGAGTGGCTACCCCGACAAGGTCTCTCCTCAGGCCTTTTATGTATGACCAGAATGTTTTGGGTTTGTCAGTTATTGCTTCTCCCAGTATGTTTGCCACATATTTTGAGTGTGCTGATCTAATGCTTTTCTGAACTCCTTTTTTTACTTTCTTATATTTGTTCCAGTCTTCCTCTTGTCCTGTTCTCTTAGCTTTATTGTAAAGACGTTGCTTCTTCCGACAGTGCCTTCTTAAGTTTCTGTTAAACCAAGGTAGATTGTATCTGCTTGATGTCATTTTACTAGGAATGTGCTTGTTCATTGTGTGCTTCATTTTGCCTTTGAAGTCATCCCATTTCTGTGTCACTGACATGTCTTTTGTTCTCATGTTAAAGTTTGTTGCATAGTCTTCAAGGTCATTCTTGATAGCCGGCTCGTCAGATTTGGTGCGAATATACACTTTGTATATATCATATACTTCATGATTGAAGGTGTTATACACTGAGTGGAGGTGCTAAACACTGGGTGGAGGTGTCATACATGTACATTGTACACTGATGTGTTATGCACTGACTGGAGGTGCTACTAGTATACATGACTTGTGCATACAATGACCAGGAGTTGTTATGCACTGAATGTAGGTCTTATACACTGAGTGTAGGTGTTATTCACTGAGTGGGGTTGTTATAATATAATGAGTAGAGTTATAATACTGCAAAAGTTGTAACACTGAGTGGAAGTGCTATACACTGTGTGGACAAGTTATACACTGGGTGGAAGTATTATACACTGGGTGAAGGTGCTATATACTGAGTGGAGGTGTTTAAGTCACTGAGTGGAGTTGTTTAATACACTAAGTGGAGTCATTTAATACACTGAGTGGAGGTGGAGTGGAGTGGGCTAATGTTACTTTGAGCTATCATTTAACTCTCAGAGATTTTGTTCTCAAACTTCGTCAACATCAACGTGATGTACTCATATTCGATCCTTAAAACAGACATTCAAGTGGAAAATGAAAGACTATTTTCACCAACCCGTTCTCTGTGCAACCTTTCGCTTGGGTCTTTCTTCTTCTTCATCTTCATCTGGATCCTGTGTGTGTTTGAAGTCTTTCTTGTGCTGGGGATTTTTCCTGCAAGAGCAAGATGTGATTTAGGTTATGATTTATTTTGTAATTCTCTTCCTTTCAGTGACAATAAGAAGAAACTTCGTCCTGCAAATGCAGTAGCCTTTTGGAAGATCGACCAAGACCAAATACCTCATCTAAATTAGAAGTTCTTATTCATCTTCTCTCATTGATTTTGCAAATAAGGCCAAAATTAGCATCTATTTCAGATTATGTAACTATGTACCACAGTTAACATAATGATTTAGAATATGTTGGCAACACCTGTTGGCGATCTGAAATTCTGCTGTAAAATTGTAAATTTGTTAGTGTCTACAATATTTTTTTTCATGTTGAATGTGAAATGTGAATAATAATAATTTTAGTATATACATAATATTTGTGACTGAGAATGTTGGGCCCCTATCCGACGAAAGAACAGCAAAAACAGCTATGTCATGGGCACCCGTCCCAGGGGTAGGCCAAAAAGTACACTAAGATGAACTGAATGATAGAATGTAATTGGGGCAGTTAACAACATGGAAAGCATGGCAGTAGCTGCTCAAAACCGCACCCTATGGAGAGAGTACGCTCACTGAGTTGACCAATGCAACTACAAGTGTTGAGGGAGGATCTAAGGCAAGGTAACGTAAAGTGTATGATAAAAAAAAAATTATACTAAAATAAAATCATTAGAACCTTTTCAATCAATTACACTATTGCATGTAGGTGCACTGACATCTTCAATTTTGGGAGCACAAAAGTGCACATGCATGCATCCAGTATTTTGAGCCCTGATTCACTAAACATAGTACACTGTTAGTGCTCATTGTGTGTTTGCAAGATCCCATATCCGTTTCAATAATATCATGAGGTAATTCAGGGCCCCTCACAATGCACTAGTACACCTCATTTGTCTTCTAAATAAAATCATCAGATTTCTGATATAATGTTAGAGTTTGGGTAAAAAAAATACAAATTGGTTACTAATAGATTAATCAATTATGAATCAAAATCAGTTGTGCTATGTCTGAAATGTCTAATGTTCAAATGAAAATTGAGGTCAAACCTGCTCCTGACCCCTTATTCTATGCAGCTAGACTGGTCTTTTGTTATGCTAATGAGGAAGGTATCAATTACACAATCATTATTATGGCTGTATAGATAAAGTTCACTTGGTCGCACATTGTATGTTAAATTATACCGTAACAACAATGATAACAATTATGTCATTATCATTCTGTACTGGAAGAATGAAATATATGCCTTGGATAACTTGCTTCTCTGAAAAAGAAGCCAGTGAGTGTTGAACTTCTCTTTTCTGCTTCAGCAGATGTATTACGTCATGTTACTGAAAGCATATGCAAATAAAGGCCTGGGACTTTCCACCCGGTTGAGTCACTGGAACATGTGACTATGTGCTTGGGACTTTCCACCAGTCACTGGAACATGTGACTTTGAGTTCCTCTTTTCAGTTGATAAAATTCAGCCAAAGGACCTGGTGACTATTTCTGCAGATTTCTTAAGGCTGTAGCTATGGAGTGTGCAGGTAAAGACCAGGTAAGCATAATTTTTTTAGTGACCAGTAATGCACAAAGGGGCTAAATTGGTACTGAAAAAGGTAAGGTCTACTTTGCACCTACTTCTTTTTGGTCACCAAATGGTTGCCACTCACTCACTGAGCCTAACAACCCTACAGCAGCTAAAGATTTCTTTATGTTCAAGTTAGAGACCAGGTACTAGTATAAAAAAAATTGGCAAATCAACATTCCATGAAAGGCAGAATCTTGGAACTTCAAAAAACAGACTACACAATCACATTTTAGAATTTCAAACTTCAACTGTGTCATATGGAATTTTTTGAAAAATAATTGAAATTAATGTAGATTCAGAAGCACTTTGCTGCTTGCCTTTGTGCGATTTTACTAAATGGTAACATCCATTGGCATAATACCGGTCAGTTTACTGCAATTTCTCAAGCAATGCTAATTTGGCAAATGATCAACGCATCATTTTCTAATAAGTTACATGTTGCTGTTACAGCTTACCTTTGCCACTTCTTCTGTGTAAATTATTTTGTCTCTCAGGTCCTGCTAAAAACATAATATCGTAATTGGAACACACCGCGGAATTGCACGGAGAACGGGCGCGTGGTTGGAAGGGGGTGCACTATACCGGCCGAACGAAACACGGCACAATTAACTGCCGCTATGTACCTTTATACATCCTCTGTTGTTCCTTTCTTTCCTGTTAGTAGTTGCACAAAACAAAAATCTGCATGAGCATACAAAAAGTCATGAGAAAATGGGCGTATACTGACAAGAATTTTCATTTAATTTTGGTCCGTCACAACCGCTATGACGTAAAACTTTACTGCTGGCCGTAGCATTAAAAATGGCGGGAAAATGGCGGCGTACGTTCAATTTGACCCATTCAGCCATAGATCCGGGCGATAATGCAACGGTTCCTCACACTTTTACACGAGTTGTAGGTCACCAAAAGAAATTCAAGATTGCTGTTGAATCATGCTCGTCTTGTGCCGTGAGCACATGTGATTATTATCTACAAATCTGGCGATGAACGTGACAGTGTGTTTGTCCCACGACGAGCTCGCCTGCCCCGAAAATGACCTGAAAACTTTTGGCCTTGTTGTCTTCGAATGCATTGTTATCGATGCTTTGTAAATTATGTATTGGACACCTAGATGTCTGAAGTGTGCATACCTCAGAAATAACTATTGTTGCATGTGTAGATCTCTTTAAGTTCCACTATTTTTAATCGACCGGTATAAGGCTTATGACCGGTATTATGCCAATGCATGTTATACATGCTACTGTATACTGATACATACTGCTGTCAGAGTAACGTAACATATGGATTGGCCCAGGCAAAATTCTGGTTAGACCAGTGCAGTACTGTACAATCTACATTGTAGCTGGGGCCCATTTGACTGACGTGTGACTATTACTATTAGTAATTTGCCTGCCACATTCACGGTGTGCATGACTAAGTTCCTACCTATAAAGACTGTGGGTGAAATTTGCATTTATCTTAATATCATGATTCAACTAGTATGTCAACCTGTAATGTCATGTGCAACAAAGAATTGGACATATTTTTTTTACTTCACTTTCAGGTTTCACCTGGCGTGACCATCAACAAAACAACTGTTGAAGGGGATGGAAATATAGTTGCCAATGCTGGTAGTGGCAGTATAATCAACATTACCACATGTCAAAATGTACAAGAGGAAAATAACCCTACTGAAAAATCTAGACCAAAGGTAAAATAATGTAAAAATAAGTGTTTAGTCAGTCCCAGACAAAACTGAATGCTTCTTTATTTGTGTATGAAAATGTTTTAATAGGATCTTTCCTTTGGGATTTTGAATTGCTCTGACTGTAAAAATATGATCTGGACAATTTTCTGTGAATCAATTGAGCGCCATGCTGACCACATGAGTCAGTGCATGAAGTTAAATTTAAACCAATCTGGAAACTGAGCTTACTACTGGTTTCTTGATAATTCCAACAAAAGTTGCATCAATTTTGTTAAAAACTGTATCTTGAAAGTATTTGACACAAAGAAAACTTAACAGTGACACAAATATGCCCAATGTCATGCCTGTCTGCATAGATCAATCATAAATACATGTGTATAACTTCTAGTACATGTTTTTGCCAAATTTTACTAAACATTAGGAAAACTAAAATATTTGATTAGGCCTAGGAAAAAAATGTTGTGTTTCCTGTTTTCCTACCTACCGTAGAAAAACCTGCTGACCCTAGAGTTTTTTTCCAGCTTTCAGTTAGAATTTTTACTCAGATTGCTTCTTATTGATTGCTTGTCCTATCTAAATAAAGCATAAAATGTATCACGCACAAAATTTAACTTTGACATAAAAGTTTCTGTCCTCATTCTCATGTTTACTTTATTCAACAGTTACTGTACAGTATTGTAATATGTATCACTATAGAGATTTGGCTTAGCCTAAAAAAATCAAAGAAAAGAAAATTTAAGGT
The DNA here is from genome assembly GCF_000003815.2 of Branchiostoma floridae. Taxonomy (NCBI): domain Eukaryota; kingdom Metazoa; phylum Chordata; class Leptocardii; order Amphioxiformes; family Branchiostomatidae; genus Branchiostoma; species Branchiostoma floridae. Next base: position 581,558 of record NW_023365777.1, read on the forward strand.
AATCCCTACCTACCAATCTTTTTCAGGACTGAAACAGGAAACACATTTTTTTTCCTATAGCCGAGTATAGGCCTTATGAGTGCATTCCATATGCTATGGATTGACAATGAAATGCACACGCCACAAAATATTATTATAAATTTTTTAATAATAGTTGGTGTGGTACAAGTATTTATGTCATACTTAGGCCGTGATAACGTTTACGATACAAGTGTTGCGGACCGTGTGACAAAAAGCCGTATCTCACCCTGGCTTCGAAGTTTTTAATCACACAGGCTTCTATCAAACACTTTGAATGTACTCTAAAGATGCCAGTGCGGCGCAGTCAAAAATGGAATACTGTAAATGCATTTAAGTTCGTGGGGATTTAATTTCACGGTAGCGGGAAAAAGGACTTTTCGCAGTGGTTTTAATTTCGCGGTAACACCATAGACTGCAGTCTAATGCCATAATAGAAAAATGTTGACTTCGCGGTGGTTTTAAGTTCGCAGTGAAGTGGTCACCGCGAAAACTGCAAACATTTCTGCATTTACAGTACCTGATTCAGACTTTGGAACATAGATGTTCAGTTGTAACAAAGTTTGTTCGAGGGCAACAAATTTTCTCAACTTCTATAGCGTATTTTGAATTGAAACATGTGTTTTATCAGGTGGGTATGACATATATAAAATACAACACGGTGTATTCCGCATCACTTTCGGTCCCAGCCCTCCCACGGGTCGGATCGGCCTTTGGCTGTCGGGCGATGCGACACGTGGTTTGGCTGGGACCTCGGGTGATACGGAATACACCGTGTTGTATTCTATACAGTACACAACATTGTAGATACATTGTGGCTGTTGAATACATTATGATCTTGCTTTCAGATCAGACCACAGATTTTGCAGTGTTCTCCAGCTGAAACCATCAATGTGGCAGCTGTAGGAGGGGACGGAAGAATACAGGTATTTGGTACTGGTAATATAGTCAATATTACCACATATCCTGACAATATAGCTAATATACCAGAAGGAGGTACATCCACTGGAGAAGAAGCATGTACATGTACATGTACATGTAAATGTACACACCGAAAGCCATCTGTTGAAAGTTCTCAAAATGGGAATAGCAGAGCACTTATTACCTGCATGTATGCAGGTATGGTTTTGATGCTGGTGGAAACTTTTCGGTAGCCGGGGATGTAGGGCGCTGTATCTCGTGAACGGATGGTGCGAGCACGACGATTTTTGGTACGTGGGTTGGGGGTGGTAGCCTGACACTCAGGTGTGATTTTGGGCCTCCTGGCGCTTGACCTTGACATTGAAGGTGGCATTTTTGGTGTTTTTGGGGCACTTTTGGCGCTGTGTGTCCGGAACGATACGCGCGATTGCGACGATTTTTGGTGCATGGGTGGGGGGTTGTTGCCTGTTGCCTAGGATTGACTTTGGGCCTTGTCGCGTTTGAACTTGACCCGGCAGGTCGAATTTTGTGTCCGGGAGGGGTGTTTCCGGAGTTATATCTTCTGAACGGCTGGTGCTGGCGCGATGATATTTGGCACATGTGTCGGCGGTGGCTGAATAATGCTCAATTTTGATTTTGGCGCCCTTGGTGCTTGAACTTGACATTTTAGGTTACCTTTTGTGCGGGCACGGGGCGTGCGCTGTATCTCCGGAACGCAAGGTGCCATTGTGTTGCCATTTGGTACGTGAGTTGTTTGTGGTGTCCTGGTGGTCAGGTTTGATTTTGGGCCTCCTAGTGCTTGAACTTGATACTGTATAGGTTGACCCTGTTTTAGTGTGGTTGGGGCATCCTCCCAATATCTGCTTGGTTTTAAAAACAGATTATGGTTGGGTGTAGAACCATCATCTGGCCTGGGCCACCTTCAATGTATCAGGTTACTTAGTGGCACTGACAGTTTGCCAGATGACGGGAGTGTGCCAGATTATATATCTGTTGGTCAGGTATAATTGGAGTTTGCTTATTACTCTTTGTGGTGTTTCTAGAGCTGTAGAGTTTTAAGTTCCGGTACAAGTTCCTTTACCCTGTTGGCAATCATGGTTGAACTTGAACTTAAACAGAAGAAGATGCAATTTTCTAATGTGGAGGAGAACTGTATAGAGTGTGGGCATAAGAGAAAGGTATGTGTATGATTTGTCCTGTGTTTCTTTTTGTTTCTTTGGTAATGCCATTTCCATACTGTATACAGGTAATTTGTTGTTTTGGGCTAGTCATATTAGCTTGGTTTTTGGGCCTGCTTAATCTATGGTACAGGCAGGGTTAAGTGGTGGAGGCTTAGCTTTGTTCTGTTTTAAATTCAGTATCGTTTGTTGCATTTTGTCGCGGCAAATATATGATGAAATTCCCCTTCTAAGCAACTGCTCATTGGTTTGTGGGGATGTTTGCTGGGTGTTTGCTTTCACTACAACAGCTTCTGAACTTTTCAAAGCTTCCATTGCCAGCAGCTTGCCATCTATAAATGGGATTGACAAGGACATTTTTCATAGTAAATTATGCTGTTAAATTTGGCTTAGATACTACAGGAGATTTAGGTTTGGGTTGGATGGATTGAATGAAAATATCATACCACCCTGGGGACTAACTGTTGCTGCTGCATGGGGGCTACCACTATTCATGTTGTCTAATGTCTATGGAACTACAGATAAAAGTATCATTGGTCAAATTATGCGAGTAACATTCCGATGTCAAGTGAATAACACCCCAGAAATAAATCTTTAATGAATATCATTGGAAGAACACAAACCAAGGAGACTTAGCAGCTGCATTAGGTCAGTACATTGAAATAGGAAGATATTAGTATATCATGTGACAGAGTAACTACATGTGCATGGGCCATCTGAGACAAAAAAAGGTAGCGTCTCAACAACTTCAAAGTACTGTGGTTGGTTACATACTTAAGAAATCCAAAATAAGTAATGTTCATCCCTGTCCAAACTTACAAATTCAGAAAATGGAATTTCAGAGTCAGACTTTTGCATGGTGCACAACCAACACAGTAAAAAGCTCATTTTTCCAACCACGTACCACAGACAAAAAGGCAAAAATACACAATAGGTCTACAGAAACCCAATACATTTCATGCAGGCCTGAGGTCTACGAACTCTTGTTCCAGTTGTGCCCAAACCTATCGGTAAACCCACAAGGAAGAACACAAAAACACAGAAAACCTGTCGCATGCTCATTGACAACTTGTGCATGTTATCTGTAGAGGGCAAGATCCTGAAATGTGAAAGTATCATTGCTAAGCTGATGAAGACAAAGACAGATCCAGATTCTCAAGTGTCCCTCCGCCACGCAGCAGGTTTCAATGCTATCAATGGGCGAGATTTCAAGAAGGCAAACAATCTTCTATGTGAGATACTAGCATTCCTTCCTGACACAAGAAATGAGGAAGAGCACAGGCTTTGGTGGTGGAGCCTAAAGTCTCTGGTAAAGTTGCGCGAAGGGAGTCATGATGTGGGGATCGCCCTGGCAGAGGGGGCCCTCTCCCTTTTAGACACTGTGTCACCTAGTTGTACAACAGCATGGTTGCTCATCAACCATGCCTTTCTCCTAATGGAAATCGCCGCAGGCCAAGATGACGAGAACGACAGAAGATTCCTGATGAAGAAAGCTGAGACAGAGTACCATCACGCTATTGAGCACGCAGAAAACGAAAACCCTAATCCCTTACTCCCTTCACAATCACGAGTTCCACTGTTTGCCAAATTGGGTATTGCCCTACTGTACCTTGGGTGCAAGGAATCAGCGGACAGCTCCCGACTGGGAGTAACTACCATCCCCTTGGAAGACATAAGGAAGGCCAAGACTTTGATTGATGCACAAGACAAAGAAGGAGCTACTTGTATCTCATCTGAGTTCCTGTTAATGGAGGCTAAAATCTTCCTCCACTATAGGCTGGGTAGTTATCAACAGGCCTATGATTTGGCTATGAAAGCAAAAGCTTTTGCCACTGAACATGCTTTTGGGGGGTTCCTTGCCACTGCAGACAGCATTCTGCATTATCTACAAGGCTATGTTAAACTCCAGGAGTGACATGGCAAATAATAAGTAGATTGGCCCTCACTAATACACCATGCAGTTTGATTTACATTCCATGGTAAAAGACATTGTATGATGAAAATATTGTACTTTTTGAGTCTTTTGATGTCAGCAATTCATTACTAAGGCAGTGATAGCTGCCAGCTGTTTACTTGACTTTTGTTTAAGATTCTCCAATAATTATAACAAGATAGTACGTGTATTAGACAGTACATTTATATACCACATGCATTGTGCACTATATGTTGTGGTACATGTATGTATTACAGTAACTGAGAAACCAGTGGTAACTTTTGATTGCCTTGACTCGAGTAAATAAAGTTTAATGTTAACTAATTAATACACAACTTTTACAAGACTGAGGTAGTTACTAAGGTTGGTAAAACAGTAAGAAGTTCAACTGAAATGAAAATGTCACAAAATACTTAGAGATCCGAATGACGCTTACTTACAATTTTACATTTTGTATTTTATCACATGTACTAATTCATCAAAACATGATCTGTTGTGTTTGTGTGCTTTTGTCAATTTCAACAGTTCCATATTTGAATAATTGTGTGTTAAATGATGTAATGTAACTTGGCAAATTTATAAGAATTATTGTGTTGTGGATTTGGCTTTGGGTTTGCTTGGTATTTTCTTGGTGTTTTGCATTTTTAGAATATGTAATCATGCCAAGTAGTTCCTCATGCAGTAACTGTACAGATTTTTGGAATAATTGTACATGTACAATTTGGATGTCTTTATTTGACTTTTGGCCAGTTTAACATTTACTGCATGGATGTGATGAGTTGTGTCTACTCTGCAGCAGCTGCACAATCATGATTTAAATATCAAACAAAAGACCAGTAATGCGCAGCCTTATCAGACCGTCTGACTGTACACTTTTGTATGATAGTTAACATATAGCATCAGAAATAAGTACTTGGAATAGCTATGGTGTATGTTTACAAAAGGTCCATTGGGTTCAATTTTGCTTCAGAAGGTAGAAAGTTGTGATTTTATCATTAAAGTTTTATTCTGGACTGGTTTCATACACAGTGTCCTACTTTGTTTGACTGAAAGAGGGCTTGTGTCCTTTAACCTTACACATAAATCAAAGTTTGTAAAACATTTATAATTCAACAATTTAAGAAAACTGTTCCCGCTAACCTGTAACATTTGATGCCAAATTCACACTCAGGTCTGTCGTCATCCTCTCCATCGTCCCTGTCCTCGGTCTCAGAGTTGTAGTCAGAATCACCGGGGTGAGAAAACTCCTTGAAGTGGGCCACGTTCTTCCTGAAGTAGCAACATAAACAGTGTTACACACAGGACAATGAAAAGATAACAAGCAAGCCCCAAAAAGGCCTTGCAAAGACATCATGCAAACTGAAAAGGTTATTCTTGGAGAAGGTCCAGAAAATAAAGACGTTTTCAATTTACCATATTTAGGCCACACCAATTTAATTTCTTGGTTCACGGATTTTTTCACAGAAAATATGGAGCGAGAGGGCGAAATAAAAATAAAAACAAAAATTGTAAAATGGTTTGGGTAAAGGTAACGGCTAATCCAAAACATAAAGATAAAAAGTTTTCAGCTTGAAAAAAGTACAAAAACACTAGTATTGTACAGTAACAGCACCTGTACCCACACTTTAAGGAGCTTATAATATAGTGGCCAATTTGCTACACCAGAAAGTTGGTGAATGGTTTCATTAATGGTGAAAATTTGGTGAGTGGTAATTTTTATTTTTATTCATTTTTTTTTTAAAATAGGAGCGAGCGAATCCGTGAACCAAGAAATTAAATTGGTGTGGCCTAATAAATAATTATTGTAATTTTCACCTTTCCAGGCCTTTGAAGTACATACTAGTTACTATAGACATTTCCAGCTCTACAAGTATGTATGTAAGTTCTGTTATTTGTTGTAGACTCCTTTATTTTGAAATGAACTCTGACCTGTAGCAGTTCTTGCCATAAGAACAAGGTCGCCTGCCTGTATTCTTGGCCGGGGTTCTTGTCTTCCGTGGAGTATCTTCTTCACTGTCGTCACTCCCACCTCTCGTCCTTCTCCGTGTCTGAACATGGAGAATTGAATGTGTTGTACTACTGAGAATTGTGGTAATGCTAGTTGACCTTAATCTACTGGTAAGAGTCAAGTGACAATTCTTAAGGTATAAACCTACTCTGCAACAAGATCTGTTGAGTGGTA
>NW_023365777.1:590114-591298 GCF_000003815.2 Branchiostoma floridae
GGCGTTTGGTAGAGAGCAACTGGTCCCCATGCTGCAGCTCCTTCCCTGGTCCTTAGGTAACGGCTGAAGACTCTCTCCTCCAACTGACTTGAAGAAGCAAGGGTTGACATGGATCTGTAAAAACAAGGAGAACAGAGAAATAGCATCACTTTTACAAACATCACTCATCTTGGACTGGCATGTCTACATTTGCTGAAGTTAGCTTCGTAAAATAAATATAATCTGAGCCAACAACAACAAATCTCAACTAGACATTAATATCAATAAAACAACAACAACAAAGTCTTTGCTGGCCAATACAGACATCTTTGCATTTCAATGTAGCACATCGTTAATGTGGGGAAACACTGTAGCAGATGACATATCTTGCACACTTCCCATAATTCACAGTGCCAGGGTTACGGATATGGATGTTACCACCCTTGCCCAGGGTGCGAAACCAGGGTGAAACCAGCTAAAACCTTCAGTACGACGGCGGCAAAGCATATAAACTAATGAGTTGTACGACAAATATAGTACTACTATTATTAGAGCTGAGAATTTTACTAGCCAGCACGTCACCACTGTAGCTGTTAGTTGGTTTCGGCCGATGACCTCAAAGGTCACGATATCCGTAACCCTGGCGCTGTGCATTTTGGGAAGTGTGCAAGTCGTGAATTGTTACTCACTGGTTTGAGCTTCAGCTGCCCACTGGACACATCCAGGATGCCATGAGACCTGGACACACGCTTGTCTGTAACCTTGTAAGAAAGATACAAACCAAAGTTAGACAGGAAGATACTAGGGGGGGAAGACTTGTCATCAATTCAAATAGTGATAGAGTTGTGGGTAATGTCAAATGTGAAGGCCCCTCAGTTGGTAATGGTACTGTCAATTTGTACAACAATGTCCAGATGTGTTTGATGTCTCAGGGGCCTTTACCTGTGAGTTACCATCATGCCCATTGCTGCACATGCTTAAGATGATCAAAACGGTGAGCGCGCTTATTTCGATAATGAACAAAGTAGCAGGTGCTCATCAATAATCGCGGAAAGAGTGATTTGTTGACAACTGTACAATGTGCAGTCAAAGTGGCAATCGGAACAAAGTTGTCACCTGCAGTTTGAAAAGGCCCCTAGAGGGCCCAAACTCACATCACTTATTCTCCACCTCAAGATCTTACTTATCACTCATGATAATGACCA
>NW_023365777.1:591398-613365 GCF_000003815.2 Branchiostoma floridae
AGCCCCAAACTACCAGGGTTTGCGCAGGCGCAGTACGTTCCGGTGACGTGCTGGGCACCTGCAACTGGAAGATGCTACTAGAAGGACATGTGATGCATAATGATTAAATGGCCGGAGTGGTCCTGCTACAGAAACCTGTCAAGCATCGCAGACGTGGTAGCCCTTTCTTGACACCTCAGGTCCAGTACACAAAACTTCAGGAGGGCAAACTACGCTGTCATGATGGACAGGAACATGCGCATAGCCTGGTTCCATTTTTCAAAGGATGAACTGAAATGAACTGGACATGCTGTACAATGATTATGCATAAAAGTCTTATTTTGCCTAAAATTTGTGCATCACCTTTCTCTTCTTTTCCTCCTCCTCCCAGTCACTGTCCTCCTTATCATCTGACATGTCTTCCTCCTCTTCCTCCTCCTCCTCCTCACCACTCATCACCCACTCCTCATCAGCAACTCGCTTCTACAGATGGAAGCATGTGGAAGAAAGGGGGAAGCAAATTAACTGTAATCTCGAACCAGTTTAGCCCACTGAAGAGCTTATCTTTCACTGATTACGACAAAGGAAACTTAAACAAAGGAGACTAATTTTTTATGTATAACAGCTGTTGTCAAAAAGAACAGGACAATAAATAGTAAATTCGCAACAGACGTATCATTAGAGTTTAAACAGAACGCGGGTTAAGCTTAGGGTTAGGCACAGGGGCTGTGGAAACGTATAGCTGTGTCAAAACATATGGGTGTTGGCTTGGAATATAGGGGAATCAGAAGACGGGTTTTGGAACACGGGACAATCGGAACATATGGATGTAACACTGTATTCAATGACAGTTATGGCATTGAAGTAACTTCATTGAAGTAATTTCATTGAGAAGTATTCTCCCACCAACCTTTGGAGTCCTACTGGTGGTCCTTCTGACAGAAGAAGGCTCATCCTCCTCCATTTCCAGGTCTTCTTCCTCACTCTCACTCACGTCCCTCACTTTGCTTCGTCCCCTACCCCGCCCCCTTCCCCTGCCCCTCCCCCTGCCCGCAGAACCACCCCTCTTCTTTGCTGGGGTGGGGGCCTCCTCCCCCTCACTCCCACTCAAGTCCCGTGGGGGTCTGCCCCTCCCCCTGCCGCGACCTCTACCGCGACCTCTACCACGTCCCCGTCCAGCGCCACCTGTACAACAAATGACATAGAAACTCAGCTCTGCTTCGAAACATGTAGGCAGGAAATTGCCGCATTTGTAATGCTAGTTTGCCTTTATCCGTGGGGTTACCTTTGTCTGTGATATCAAGTCAATGGAGGTGGTTTCAAACTGCAATACTAATCAATGCGGTTTTAAACCTCCGACTGTTGACTTGATATATCCAAATACCGTTTTTAAAAACAACAGATAAGAATTATACCTCACTTTTGCAACACCTCAGATGTCCATTGAGGTCAAAGAACCGCTTTACATTCAAGGCAGATGGATACACAGAAGTGAGGCTCAAGCCCAAATACAATTTTCACCCAAAATACACCACTCCCTATGCCTTTCAGCCATGTTAGCATTTAATGTCATTTTGCAGTAAATAGTGAGAAATGTAAAGTTTACAGTAAACTCAACCCTTGACCCTTGCAAACCATCACTTTTTGCCATGCACTACAATGGACCCTAGTCAAGGAAGAACTGCGCTGTTGGCAAAAGATCTACAGTCACTTTTTACCTCGTTTAGAGGGCGTACTTGCGACCTCCACATCAGCGGAGCCCTCAGTTCCAGCGACAGGTGGAAGTCTCTCCATCCACTCTGGAAGCTTCCGTTTTCTGTCCAGCGGCAAGGCCACTTCTCTGTCGCCTACTTGTGTTGTTTTTGCTTTCTGGGGTTAATAAGTCACAGAAAGAAGACCATAAATTCCCTTTCTGTATGCAACGTTATCACAAGCTTTGCCTTTTAACTAGAATTTATAGACTGGGCATCCAAAAATAGTGGGGATGCAAACAGAAGCATTTTAAGCTCTAAAAACTCTGATCCTTTCTTCAAGGAAATTATATTACACACTGATTTATGAACAACATCAATATGATTTATAACAACACTGAGTACTGGCACTGTTTGATTGACAATTTAGTTTTCTTTTCTCCCAAAAGGGCTCTTATTTGGATTGAAAATCACACGGTATTGCATGCCAATCATGTGTCAGTCATATATCTAACTCTAAATCTTCAAAAGAGAGAGAAATATGTAATATCTATATTGAGTAATACTATATATATTTTCCGTTTGTTCGTTCCTTCAGAGCCATGTAGTGCCTAGGAGCACATAGAGCAGCAAGTTTCCATGCTGTTTCAGTAGCAGGGTATTCTTTTTACAAGCTGGGGTTGCTTAGAGCCCTTCAGCTGTCATGTGCTTGAGGCACCTCCTTGAACACAGACCCCCATTTTACATCCCTTCTGAAAAATGGTTGCAGCCCCAAGCAAGATGCCCTTCCCATTAGATCCAGGGTCTTCCGGTTACAACCTAATTGGAACCAGTAGCTCTACTGTGAGGCAGCTACCAGTTGAGCTACAGGGACATTCCTACTAGTATGTACATGTATTACCTGTGAAGGTGTCGCATCAGGAATGACAGGACTGGGCTGCTTTTTTCTCTCTTCTTGGTTTTCTGCAGCTCCATTGGTTGTGGAGAGGTTTTCTGGATATAAAAATAATAAAATAGTATATTACACAAATGTACAGTTATAAAAGAAAGAATTCATATGCCTTATAATCTGTGTTTTGTATTATAATGAATAACTTTAATGCACAACAATTGTTCAAGGTACAATTTACTACAAAGCATGGTATCTATTGGTGTATAACAGTGCAGTCTTTAAAGCTAATGTACCAAAAATATCAAGGATTATATTCCTCAACATGTACATGTACATTTGTATGCATGATGTTTAGTAAACCTTGCATGATATCTGCTACCTAGAATTTGGTCATGTTATCTTCTGCCACAGTGCATCAGTTAAAAGATGTTATATCAGGGTTACATAAAGGTGTCAAGTCTTGTGATTAAGGTTGATCTGGGTTCAAATCCATAGCAGGCTACAATCTTGTAACCTTCAAAAAAGGTCCTATACTTCCTTGCTCGAGTCAGGTGAAAATGAGTATAATGTATCTACATTTTTTTTTTGGTAACATGATGTTACATTTGGTTAGGGAGGTCCTCTTAGATTAGACGTAAAGCCAGAGGTCCCGTGTTTGAGTACATCACACCTATCACTGTATTATGTAATAAGTCTTAAACAGCTTGTACGTACGACAGTACAAAACTTATGAGTGACTGTTACACCAAAAAGGCGGTTTACCGATTATATGATGAAGCAAACAAAGAAAGCTAAGCTGCAGGGATGTCTTTCTATCCCTGGCCAGAATTACTTTGCTTCTGGCATAATTTGTGTTCTGTTCCGTTACCTGTATTGTTACGGGTATCGTCTCCAGTGTCTTCTGGCTTCTTGTCTTCCTTAATGGGAGTTCTCATCGGAAGATCCTTGGTACTTTTGCTGTCTTCTTTCTCTTGCTTTGCTGGGCTTGTAACTTCTTCTTCCACTTTGGCAGTTTCATCAATGTATGTGCCAGCACTGCTGAGGAAAACAAAGTTACTGGTGTCACATATATGAAGCCTGGTATCAGTAGTAGTCTACTGTGTTCTGCTACTGCAAATTGAATTATTCTGGTAACTCTGCAGCTGCAATCAGTCTTTCTTCAATTTTCTTCAAAGCATTTTGTTCTACGCATACTGTATATTGTACTTACATAGCTCCTATAGTTTTGTTTCTACAATGTTAACATGTATAGTAAATGTACATGTATCATTAACTACAAACAAAACTATATGCAATCCCAAATGTGACTAAGTTTATGTATAACGGCTTTTATCATGTTTTGGTCTGTAAAACTGCAGTACCTGTAAATGCTACTAGAGGGCCCAAAATCGCCATGTTTGGGACCTCAAATACAAAAAAATGTATCACCCCACATGCCAAGATTCGTACAAATCCATCAAAAGGATCTTAAGTTATGGGTGCCAGTGAACACACAAACACAACCAAACACAGTATCCTTGTTAAAGGTGAACCTCCTTCTAGAGTTAATAAAAAAGGAGGACTTACCTAGCTGTTGTTGACTTTCTGAAGGTGTCTGAGATGATGACCTCGAACACAAAGGCGTTTGGTAAGAGAGCAAACTGGTCCCCATGCTGCAGCTCCTTCCACTGGTCCTTAGGTAACGGCTGAAGACTCTCTCCTCCAACTGACTTGAAGAAGCAAGGGTTGACATGGATCTGTAAAAACAAGGAGAACAGAGAAATAGCATCACTTTTACAAACATCACTCATCTTGGACTGGCATGTCTACATTTGCTGAAGTTAGCTTCGTAAAATAAATATAATCTGAGCCAACAACAACAAATCTCAACTAGACATTAATATCAATAAAACAACAACAACAAAGTCTTTGCTGGCCAATACAGACATCTTTGCATTTCAATGTAGCACATCGTTAATGTGGGGAAACACTGTAGCAGATGACATATCTTGCACACTTCCCATAATTCACAGTGCCAGGGTTACGGATATGGATGTTACCACCCTTGCCCAGGGTGCGAAACCAGGGTGAAACCAGCTAAAACCTTCAGTACGACGGCGGCAAAGCATATAAACTAATGAGTTGTACGACAAATATAGTACTACTATTATTAGAGCTGAGAATTTTACTAGCCAGCACGTCACCACTGTAGCTGTTAGTTGGTTTCGGCCGATGACCTCAAAGGTCACGATATCCGTAACCCTGGCGCTGTGCATTTTGGGAAGTGTGCAAGTCGTGAATTGTTACTCACTGGTTTGAGCTTCAGCTGCCCACTGGACACATCCAGGATGCCATGAGACCTGGACACACGCTTGTCTGTAACCTTGTAAGAAAGATACAAACCAAAGTTAGACAGGAAGATACTAGGGGGGGAAGACTTGTCATCAATTCAAATAGTGATAGAGTTGTGGGTAATGTCAAATGTGAAGGCCCCTCAGTTGTTAATGGTACTCTCAATTTGTACAACAATGTCCAGATGTGTTTTATGTCTCAGAGGCCTTTACCTGTGAGTTACCATCATGCCCATTGCTGCACATGCTTAATATATTCAAAACGGTGAGCGCGCTTATTTCAATAATTAACAAAGTAACATGTGCTCATCAATAATCACAGAAATGATGATTTGTTGACAACTATACAATGTGCATTCAAAGTTGCAATCGGAACAAAGTTGTCACCTGCAGTTTGAAAAAGGCTGCTAGAGGGCCCAAACTCACATCACTTATTCTCTACCTCAAGATCTTACTTATCACTCATTGATAATGACCATGTCCAAAACAAGAGATATCAAATCTAAAATGGTTACTGCAAGTTTTCACATGCTTTTCAAACAGCTTTTCATCCCTATGGTGACATCAAATCTACTCAAAAGTAATGAATCTCATTTCATCAAATCAAAGTACAGTGCTGTATTCAGCCATAGGCTGAGATTGCTTGTGATTTAGTAGCCAGTACTTTAGTAGGGGAGTTTAGTAGAACACATCTTGCTGCGTGCAGGATAAGTGAGTACTTGACCATACTGTGAGGTAGCACGCATCTTTTCAATACTTCATAAAATAATTATCTACTAGAACATAAACACCCTCTTCTTGAGTTCAGTGCTCCTTTAACTGCGCAAATTGTCATGTGACTTCATCTTTACCTTAATCAACTAACGTTACACATTTAATTTTAATCGGATGCCGTGCTAGGTCGTGACTACGTGCATTTATGGGAACTAGAGGTTTAGTGCACCAGGATTAGCCTCCCTAATAATTGTTTACCAAACCCCAACCGAGATAGGTCAAGTGCACAGCAGGGCATAATGCATACAGATGTTAATGAGGTCAAAAAGAAGAAGAAGGGAGCTCACCCCCAGAAATGGCCCCCTCCCGACGATAGTCTCGCCAAGCGGGAGCAAAATGGGACTGCCGCCCTCCACAGGCTTCAGTTCTATCCCAGACATCGGGCTATTGTGTTTTTTTATCTGCACAGATACAAACCAAAACAGAAAAGGCGGGACCGAACCCTAGAGGCACGCCATCACGAAAACAGACGCGAGGTGATTGACTTCCGGGTTGATGACGTCACAATTTAGACGAGTTCAACACAAAGGGGGCGTACTTGACATTTATGCATATTTATCTGTGATCACCTCAAACAAAATAACTAAATTTCCTTTTATGTATATAAGTTTCCGTTAAGTAATATTTATTACGTATAGAACTTTATGTAAGATAAGTTATCTCCCTCCCCATGTGATTCTACTATCGTCCTCCCCTCGCCGGTTTCATAGAATTTTGAGAGGGTCAATTAGCAGAGACCTCTGGCGAAGTAGTGAGGAACTGAATAAAGCACACCCTTATTGTAGTGTTAATAGGGGATGTGAAACCATATTAAACAGCTGTACATCATTCAAAGAAATATAATTTCACGTTACTTACAAGAATAACAAGAAGTATCTATGTTTTTACACGGAAATATTTAATTGAAACAACAAAAGTACGGCGACTTTCGTAAGGCCTATACAACAATTACCTAGTTTATAATCCTACCTTGGTCCTACATATAATACCATAATAATAATAATAATGAATGGTTTATTTTTCGCGTCATGCGACATGCAATAACATACAATGGCAGCCTTTATATCTTTCGGCTGAATTGCAGTATGTTTTACACATATTACAATTAAAATGAAAAACAATAGAAGTGCATAATTCAACACATTCTAAAAATAACAATAATTACTTTTAACATAACTGTGTATACATTCAAGACTTATTCAAAGCTAGCATTTTGAAATATTAAGCAAGTCGACAAGGTATGGTAGTGTAGTCTTCCTATACCTAGAGGTTCTACAGTGGAATTGTGTTATCTGGTGTTTGGACCTGAGGTTTCTGCCATGTAGGCTCACACGGTTTGGCGGTAGCCATTTTGAGAAAGACGGAGAGCTCAGCAAAGAGGTACCAAACTTTGTACAGAGTTCGTGCCGTCTGTTGCACAGAGACGGAAGTGACAACTGGACTAGAGCCATGTCATAGCTAACAAAAGTGGAACCAAGAATTATGCGGCAAGCTCTTTTTTGCACGTTCTCTATGGCCCTAGACTGGGCACTAGTGATTCCTGGGTGCCATACCGGACACGCGTATTCTAAGATAGGTCGTATAAATCCACAGAACACTAATGTCAAGTCACTAGAGTCTAGACCATGCCTCTTTAATACTCGTAGCAGGTACAGCCTGCGGCTGCCTTTGCTGACCATCATGTTGACGTGGATGTCCCACTTAAGGTTAGCTTGAAAGATCACCCCAAGGATCTTCGCGAATTCAACTACTTCAAGTGTTGTTGACTTAACAGTCACTACAGGTGGGGGGAGGACGGTTTCGCATAAAGCATATTAGCAGTACAATGCACTTGGAGGGGTTCAGTTGCATGTAGTTGGCTTCTGTCCAATGAACAAGGTTGTCCACGTCAGTTTGCACTGTGGAGTCCTGTGTAACGTGCCTTGCCTCCGACAAAGACATGTCGTCAACATACTTCCAAGTCTCGGCTGAGTCTTCCCTTACCGGTGACGCGTCATTTATGAGCGCGAGAAACACAACGGGACCCAACTTGGTTCCTTGCGGTACACCACAAGTAAGCGTTTCCCAGTCAGACACGACTTGTCGTTACTTAACGCGCTGTTGACGATTCGACAGAAAGGCGCATACCCAGGGAATGATGGAACGTCTGACGCCTAGGTCCAGGAGACTGCAGTCAGGTGGTGCACACGATCGAAAGCGCGTGTGAAGTCAGTCAGGACGAGGGTGTTACAGAAGCCAGGCTTATCTGTTGTACTTGCCAAGTAATGCATTAGGCTGGTTAGATAATGCGTGGTGGATTTGCCCTTGAGCGATCCATACTGACGGGGGTCTATAGCTGGTAGTATGTCGCTTAAACACCAATCCGTGACAAAACCCTCGCAGACCTTGGCGAAGATGGGTGTCAGGGATATCGGGCGGAGCTTTTCAAGACGTGCTGGTTTCTCCTTCGGAACAGGTACGACATCAGCCATCTTCCACACCGAGGGCACATATCCTTCCTGGAGAGACGAGTTGAAGATGTCACTAACGGGCAGACTGAGTTCAAAGGCGAATTCTCTCACCAACCGCGCAGAAATGCCGTCCACCCCAGATGCCTTGCCCAGCTTTACTCTGTGGAGCCGGTGGTGCATGTCCCACACCGTGACTTGAGGGGGAGGACCAGGGGCAGGCAGAAACGATGGTAAATCCTCCAGGGATAACGGCGGGAACAGCTGGGACGCAGACGCCAGGTGTTGGTTGATGGCGTTGGCAACAGTCTGGGTTGAGGCGGGATCCAGGCCAGGAACTTCTGGCGGAGGTGTCACTGCGAATGTTTGCCATTTGTTTGATGTTTTGATACCATTTCTTTGGGTCTGCAGACTTAAGATGTTTTATGTTGTCATGGTAGTGCTTCTTCTTAGTCAGGGAGATCTCTCGCACTATCTTGTTCCTGTAGCGTTTCCATAGGCATGTGTTCCCCTTGATGAAAGCCTGCTGTCGTTTGAAAATCAGCGACTTTATGATTGGCGTTACCCAAGGTTTGTCCCTACAGTGAAGGCGCACAGTTTTGGTTGGAAGAAACTTTTCAATGGCCCGGTTCAAAGTTTCGTAGAAGGTAGTGCACTTACTCTCAGTGCTGGTTGCCTGAAAGACTTCATCCCAGGTGTGTGACGTTATCCAGGATCCAAAGGCCCTGAGGTCGGAGTCACGCATAAGCCGCACCACTTTCTTTCGCTTGTTGTTTGGCAGTTGTCTACGTTCTCCGGATAGTAAAACACAGTTGTGGTCACTATTACCGACAGGAGGTGCTGTGGTTGATGGTCTATAAAATTCACCCAAGTTTGTCACTATCTGGTCTAAGACTGCGTTGCCACGCGTGGGGATGTCTACAACTTGTTGCAATAAATGGTTTCGGCAAAGGTGGCTGGAGTCTAGGCGATTCAGGTCACCTAACACTAGGAAACCAATGTCTGGGTGCGAGTTTCTTATTGCGTCCATCGATTGCGACAGGTGGTCGAGTAACGCGTTCTCATTGGGTGACGCTGGAGGGTTGTACACCGCACAGAGTGCAATAGATGTGACCTCTCGAGGGAGCCAAGGAGGGCGGAGGTGTATCCATACACATTCCAGTTCAGCAGGTACGACGACGTTGGCAGGTTTCGCTGTTATAGAGTTCCTTACATAAACAGCTACTCCGCCGCTGTACCATAGCTACAATCAGCTACAATCAGACAAGTGTATACAAATGCATTGCCTACATATATGCATATACAGTCAAACCTGTATTAGCGGCCACCTTTGCATAGCAGCCACCTGGCCATAGTGGCCACTTTTTGTCGGTCCCTTGGATTCGTAATGATTAAGAAATAGGCTTAGCGGCCACCTGCCCAACGCGGCCACGGCCACACGATGTGTGGCAGGAGATCTCCGAGATCGCAGAGCTCGTTACCGAGCAGATCGAGCAGATCGTGCGTGCAAATCGTGCGTACCTCGCAAGGGTATCGGTCAATAGTCTTGCGTCAATCCAAGGATTGAAGACCGATAGGCGAGCACAGACATAGTTATTAACCATCGAACGCAAATCGGATGGCGAACGCCCGTTAGCCGGGCGACGTTCGGGCGACGTTCACCCGACTTCCGATTGTTTACAAATATTGAATTTCTGGGAATGTGAGGGTAATTCTAACATTGTGGCCCCTGTGGCAGTATATATAGGCTGGCTTTGTGACACACTTTCCTTTCTTGTGTCATTTCTATCATGCCCGCGCATTCCATTCATTGGTTAAAAAGATTCCGACAACAAAATAAGCAACATTTATTGATCTCTTGCCTTTTTTGAGGAACGTTTGGTGTTCCTTTGTCCGCGTGCAAGAGGTCATGGGGGGTTCATTATCATAGATTTAGTCACTGTCGATCGCACGAGGCTCGCTTATATGTGAGGGGAACAGATTTTGGGCGAAAAATACGCAAGACCATCTTAAGATCTTAAAATCGACCTTCCTGCGATCGCGAAGTACGTCCGAAGATCGTATACTAGTACAATGTGAGGCGGGTATTAAGCAGCCGCTAAACGCTCGCCTAACTACCGGAAATAGTACTAACGTTACCCCTAGGGAAAAAAAGTTATGCTTTCGGTTACTTTTCGCGGCCGACTGTAGCCTCATCAGATCAGTAAAACCTGTCTCCTATGCTGCTCAGCTGCAGGCTTTAATACTTCCCCATTCGGTGCGCTTTGATATGGTACGCCACATTTAGGTGAGAGTATTGATGATTCCCCAAACCCATAAAAAGGCGGAACCCACAGACAGGCATCATGAACATGTAAGTGTAAATCGGCAATCGTCGTGGGTTTTATTATATTTGTTCACACAAAAAAAAGACTTCTTAGGCTTGGGTCACATTTCCAAACCGGGCCCCGGCCGGGATGTTTGCGGAAACGAAAAGTAAAAGTGTTTACCAAGGAATATACACAAATTATGCCAATGACTAATATTGTTTACGTTTTGTGTGTTTGGTTGCCTTTTCTATCACATTTCTCGTTTCCGCAAGCTACCCGGCCGGGCCCCGGGTTGGGAATTGTGACCCAGGCCTTACCTAGCCTATCGATCTTAATTCTTTTCAGCAGGTTATCAAAAACAGAAACACAGCATTAATCTATTCGTCCTAGACAGACTGACACCCGTTTCAAAGGCCAAATACGGTCACATTCGTCATTTTTTCGATAGTAGGCACGGGTAACGACGACAATTTTCAGCATATTTCCTTGTGTAATGGTGTAGTCGTGTGCTCACGTACTAATGACTGGAATATTGTGGCCATTTACATCCTCATTTATGCTGCAGATTAGAGTCATCTGCCGCCGCAGAGCATGTGAAGCATGTACGTAGAGCACTTTACATTTACGTAGATAAAAGCACTCAAATCATCAAGCAAAAATAAAAGCAATCCCAAACCGGGAAGAGAGAAAAACGATATCCCGGTGCAAACAGATTGAAGGAGTCAAAGAAATAAGTGGTAATTATTGCAAACAACAAAGTCACGAAATCTCATACCATCGTGAGATGTGTAGAGTTTTTATTGATTTTGTGTTTTAGTCATTATTGTAAATTTCTCGCTAGATCTGCTTCGCTTTCTGCAAGGGAGAACACTTTTTCATGGGGAACATTTCTGCATGGGAGGACACATTTTCATGGGGAACATTTCTGTATGGGAGGACACATTTTCATGGGGGACATTTCTGCATGGGAGGACACATTTTCATGGGGGACATTTCTGTATGGGAGGACACATTTTCATGGGGAACATTTCTGTATGGGAGGACACATTTTCATGGGGAACATTTCTGTATGGGAGGACACATTTTCATGGGGAACATTTCTGCATGGGAGGACACATTTTCATGGGGGACATTTCTGCATGGGAGGACACATTTTCATGGGGAACATTTCTGTATGGGAGGACACATTTTCATGGGGAACATTTCTGTATGGGAGGACACATTTTCATGGGGAACATTTCTGCATGGGAGGACACATTTTCATGGGGGACATTTCTGCATGGGAGGACACATTTTCATGGGGAACATTTCTGTATGGGAGGACACATTTTCATGGGGAACATTTCTGTATGGGAGGACACATTTTCATGGGGAACATTTCTGTATGGGAGGACACATTTTCATGGGGAACATTTCTGTATGGGAGGACACATTTTCATGGGGAACATTTCTGTATGGGAGGACACATTTTCATGGGGAACATTTCTGTATGGGAGGACACATTTTCATGGGGAACGTTTCTGTATGGGAGGACACATTTTCATGAGGAACATTTCTGTATGGGAGGACACATTTTCATGGGGAACATTTCTGTATGGGAGGACACATTTTCATGGGGAACATTTCTGTATGGGAGGACACATTTTCATGGGGAACATTTCTGTATGGGAGGACACATTTTCATGGGGAACGTTTCTGTATGGGAGGACACATTTTCATGGGGAACATTTCTGTATGGGAGGACACATTTTCATGGTGAACATTTCTGTATGGGAGGACACATTTTCATGGGGAACATTTCTGTATGGGAGGACACATTTTCATGGGGAACATTTCTGCATGGGAGGTCCTTTTTCATGGGGGACATTTCTGCATGGAGGGGGGGGGGGGCACTTTTTCACGAAATTACGGAATTACGAACACCTACCAATTTACGAATGCAGAATAAGCCTTGCCAATCAACATATAAGGGAATCGGGACTTACCCAAATTGTCCCGAACCCGTCTACTACTGCTTTCCGAAATTTCACTATCCTAATTTAAGACGAAATGTTATAAGCAGAGTTTATAACTTAAAGTTTGCAGCTGCCGGACAAAATGACCTATTCCTGATACACACGTGATCTGGTTTCAAGCTCATTCAGTAGTGGCCGCACTCAGAAGTTACTCTGAACACACTCCTCGTCTATCTAAAAGGATTCAAGCATCATTGACAGTCGACCACCTTTTAGACTGTGAGCCACGTGAAACTGTGCGCGGACATTGAGAGCACATACTTATGGCTTATAAAACATCCTCCACCGGCACTCACTCGCCTCTTTAGCAAAGGTGCACATCCTCTAGATCGATTTTTGCATAAGGGAAAATCAGAACAGAAGAAGTGGTATATATAACGTACGCGCATGCTTGCATAAGGTATGTTCACACGTGCGTATATGAAGTAGTAGTTGTAGTAGGCAGGTATGAGGCCCGTATGGAATTCTTAGCCTCTACTGAGCTTCAGTGAGGTCGCTGACAAATAGTAGAAATTGAACAAATACAGTAACATCACATGTCAGAGGAGTTAGCTGTCCGAGGAGTATAATGTGCGACCAAGCTAACTCCTATGGCATGTTATGTGCTTGTAGTTCTCCAATTTCAATGATTATTATGTGGAGCCTTGACGTTACTTTCATAACTACGAAAGTTCTTTGAACTTTGATGAAGTTTATGTGAAGTTGTTTTTGTGCGTCATTATAATTATACATAATGACATAGTAATTATTTCATTAGTGCCCTGAATGTCAACACGTAACTTAATGTGATCTGTTAATGAAAGACGAATTATTTGTATATATAATGTCCTCAGACAACGTCATGTAACAAAACGTCTTGGAACTCATATTCACTTGTTTTAAGAAGAGAAATGAGACATGCAAACGATAGATTTGGTGCTATCATGCATACGATACCTCTAGTTGTAGCACAGTGTTATATGCTAAACTTGTTTGTAAACAAAAGATTTAGCAATAACGTTTGTACGATATAATAAACGATATATTATAATGTATATAATTCTTATTCTTAGATGCTTTATCGATGTAATTCTAATTCTTAAATGCTTTGTTGCTACCGCCTTTAATAATCAACAGTACAGGTTGCGTTATAACAGCCTGGGTACCCACTGGCTGTTAACAATATGAATTCCAATTGCGAAAGGTGGTTGAGTGGAAGAGCTATTGTTTTCGTGTCAACATTCAAGTACCAGTATCACCGCCAAACAATGGCCCTGCCGTGTACTACATCCAGACAAAGGCTTACGTGAGATCATGTTGCACAATGGCACGAAAAGAGCAGATGGTGGAAGATTGACACCAGATAAAGACGACAAAAGCCGTTGCCTGGGAGTTGTACTTTATCAAACTTAAGGGGATAAACCTAACATCCAATCTGCAATTAGGATGTTAGTTTTGCCATGATGTAAATAATGAAGCAGGAAAGTTGAATCATCACTAGTTTTCCTTTTCGGCATCTTCGTTGATCACGTGATCAGTTACGTCACTGTTACATGAATCTATGCCAATACACTGTAAGATCACTGTGCTCTCAAAAATAGTGTAAGCCATTGTATGGTAAACTTCACAAGTATATACGAATTATAACGTTATAATTACGTACTTTCACGTCAGAGAACGAACAATCAGAACCAATATATAACACTATATTCATCTTTTTGGAATGCATCATTTCTCCACGTTGCCGACATGATGTTTTTAAAAGCTACTTCATCATTACAATTACTTTCTGTTTTGAAACCCATGAGCGCTATAAGTCCCATTTACACAAAAGCATTTTTCAATGTTGATCCGTTGTGATCCACCTACTGTATTCAGACATCGCATTGACAGATCTCTATTGTATTGTCATGTTGACTCCGTGTACCCCCCCCCCTTAGGTCGTCATGAATATTTTATCGTTACTCGCCCAGCACTCTTCCGAATAACTAATTGCACAATTGATTTTCGGTGGGCGGCTAGGGGACTAAAACACCTGTTCTGTGAGGCTTTGGTACTTCCCTCTTGGGTGTCGTTGTTGATATATATCGCTCGAGAACCAGTGGATCGACTTTAGAGTCTCACGCCATGAGTCCAGAAGTCTTGACCCCGTAACCACACCGTCTATAGGATACAGACCTCCAGGGATCATCAACCAATGCCACAGGCTATCGCTCACGCAGAGCTCCCTGATTGGACTAACAAGATGATGAACAACTCGGCGCTCTAAGTGCTACTAATTGAAGATAGAGGCGTGTATGATGCAGCATTTGGATGGCCCTCAAAGTCACCGCGCTCTAATGTAATACCTGACTACATTCGGGGTAACCGCAGAGGTCCAGATGTGATATCTGATCGTTTTTGACTGTTGTCACCCTCCTTTTCGATGTCAGGTTAGCACCCTTAATGAACTGGGTACCGTCCTGTGTTGTTTTCTGACGCACCATGCCCCGGGAGCACAACCAAGCTCCGCCCGGAAAGTGCATTTTCGAGCTACAATGTTCCCCAACCTGACCACAGAGGTTGCAAACGCAACGGATGCCTACCCATCAACAACCATCGACAGGAGTGCAGCGGACATCCCGTCTATAAATAATGGCGTTGTGACTCTCTCCCCTCTTCCATCGGTGGTCTACGAAACACCGTTCTTTCCTGCGTCCACGCTAGCGGAGAATGCTACGACCGCTCCCGTTAACTTCACGAGCTGGCCGCCCATCCTACCGGGCGATCAGGACATCACGGAATGCTGGGGGGTGGTGCTGGTGACTGGCGGTATTGTCAGCGGGTTCACGGTGCTCGTCATAGTGTCACTGGCTCTGACGTTTTGTTTACAGAAAGACCCGTCCGAAAACCAGGCGCTGGACGCCGCTCTCAGCGTCAACATCGACCCGGAGAAAATGCTCAACGGCTCAAGGAAGAGAAAATCGACGCGGCATAAAGGAACAGAGGTCTCGCGTTTACATTCGGACGGGAGCGCGATACGATTTTGGAGAAATTCTAGCGCCAACTCTGGTCGCAGTATCGAGGACTTGGATGTGGAGAGTATGGGGGTGGACAACTTGGGCATGGAGCCAGTAACAGAAATGACCGAAATGTCTGTCAAAACAGCGGCGAACCACGATGAAGAAGACGCCAGGAGTTTGTCCTCTGTAAAGGTAGCGATTTGTGAATCTAACGTTAACGGGGACAGTGCCGCAAAGCAAGGCTCGGACGGCGATAGCGGCGTCAGCAGCACGGGTAGTGGTAAGGCCACCGACAAAGACAACCGGAGGGTACTAGGCTGGATTGAAAGCTATTTATAGTACTAGTACCTAGAAGGGTGTATCCTTAACATGGGCATAGTCTAGAAATTTGCTTCCAAATCGATAATGAGTAGGATAGAACAGGACTTGATACAAAAATAATTGTCCCGAATTCCCATGCACATGTACATATGAAGATAATGTAATGTTATTTTGTCTATATGAAATGTAGTGAACTTCCAGTAAAATAGATGGCGTTATCGATTTTTATGACGTTTTGATGTGACGGTCCGGAGTCAATAGGTGGCAGGTGTACGAGAGAACAAAGGAAGGAGCTTGGCTCATTTTACAAAACCTGCTGTTAGAATGCCTCCTCTCGTGTTCCCAATGTTAAGTCATAAAAAATTCATGTTGGTGGCTTCCAATTTGTACTATTTGGTACGAGCCTTTTTGTTGTTGTGCGATCTTCGATTGTTCATGGGATGGAGGCACACGCCATCCATAGTGTACTAAATTCGCCTGTGGTAAGCCCAAGCTTAAGGGACCAGTTACTTTCATCATAAGTTGAGTATACGATCGTCGTGCGATCACAACTGGGATCATTCTTGGTTTCGTTGTTCATATGTCGTACAGAATTCTTTTTATGGAAGAGGCTGACTCAAAGTCATCGGCGGTGGTTAATTCCGTCACAGCCTGTTTGAAAATTCCACGACATCAAAATCGTACGACAGCCCAAGACAAATGAGATAGCGCCATTACGTTGTTAATAAGCCAGTGGCATGCCTATAATCTATCTATATGTGGCAAATGGATCTATGTTGCCGCAAGTTGAATGTGCATTTTATGTATGAACTTCGCGAGCTTCCATCTGAATGAGCATATTACGTATGTGTAATTGCCGCTAACTAACTGTAAGATCATTTCATCAAAATGGCGCCATGTTAAATCTCGTCAGGGCCAACGGTGTACATATGACAACAAATTGATTAGTTGTCGCCTGTTTGGAATCATCTTGTCATTGTTGCAATAGGCGGGGATAACGCATGGGCATCATGTATCCCCGATAACTGAAAATGAATTAAACTGTAGATACTGTACACTTTTTTGTTGTATTCTTCTTTCACAGACGAAAATATATCATTTAGGAAAACAATTATATGCTTTATTCTGGCCGAGACGTTGGTGGGTAGTTCTTATTGCCAGGAAGTAATAAACTCTAGCGGCTTCCTTTTGGATTTTGTGTCATTGTAACGTGGGTTCTATGACTGACTTAAATTATGCTGGTAGAGAATATCTGTTCTTTGTCACGTAGATAATGTTTAAATTCTCCACTACAATCAATGTCTAAATATTTCATAATATGTTCTTGACACAAGAAAGGTAAAGCCTTATTGTGTAGCAGGTTGAGCCGGTCTTGTTCAATTAAGGCCATGTTGATTTGATTATATAGACGACATCCTTTGATAACCTCAAAACTGGTGCGAGCGTACGGTTGAAAAGTTTGGCCAAAAAAAAGTTGCCTTCAGCTATGTTATCTAAGTGGTTAAGAGGGTTGAACAAATGAGTAAACACACGAAGTATGGCAAAGTGAATAGTAGATTTGTTCTTTCACATCTTTTTCTTTGACATAGGAATTCGTCTTGGCATAACTAGGAATTTTGTCTATGACATACCTATCCGTTTACCGATTTTTTGAAGTTGCGGCATCTATGTGCTGAGTTTACAGATGCTTCGTACGATTTACAGCATCAAAAACTTGCCGAAAATTGAGGCAGGCGCGGATGTCATCAATACAATCAAATCAACATGGCCTAGAGTGATCAAATCGAGGATAGAGCCTCCTAGGTTCTGTAGATTGCTGAGAACATTTACTCTTTGCTAGTTGTAGATAGGTTAGTATATAAAAAACAAAACAAATTATGATGAAAAAGACATGGACGTCCCAGCCGCCGGTATCCGACGGTTTGGTAAAGCCACCTGTTTAAATTTGTTCAATGAAATTTAGAAGCAAGAACTTGTTAACAATAAGAGCACTTCCAGACACATAATGCAAAAAAAATTCTATTTCAATACAATCTAGATATAGTTGACTACCACTGTTCAAAGCAAATGATACACCCAGATGCTTTATCTATGAAAAGATTTCCGTTGGATTGAAAATGTTTTACCTCAGCAAGACAGATTTAACATGCAGCCATATTGGTGACCCCTGACTGCATCATATGATCTACCAAATTTGATATTCCAAACTTTTTGTGCCAAGTTTAGAAATCAGGGAAGTGCATATTTATCTATATGGCTTTACCATAAGTGATCAATTCAATTTCACTTTGGTGTTTAGCCAGGGGATACACACTTAGGTCACTTTGACCTTTTATTCAGGTAGACCACAACTGACCAAAATGTTAACCTCTTTGGTCTCATAATGGCAGGGCGTTGTCACTCTCGCGGATGAACCCCTCATTTGACTCGTCTCAGCCTCTTTTGCATCTCGCAGTCTATGGCCAGGTAGGGCCAAGATGCTTCTGCAAGTCTCTCTTCGTCTCCTCCATTCTTCTCTTGGTCTAATATTTGAAACAAAAAAAGCAGTAATGATCAGCACAAACTATATTTTATACACTGAAACGGCAAAGTCATAACAAAAATAAGTTAATACTATCAACATCATAGATTATCACCGTGAAAATTACAATAACGTCGAGTCCAGCTGATATAGCCATGTTTGAATGTCCTGATTCCTGAAGTGAATTGTGCTTCGTTGCTCCAGAGTCCAGCCAATTCTGATATGCCTTGGACACCTTCTGCGTTGATTAGTTGTTTATCATTCCTTTCAACAATAAATCTAAGATCCAACTTGTACAGTTGAAGTGGCCGTATCGATTTTTCAACTGAAATGCAAGCAACGCGATGGTGTTGTGTAAGAGTGTTTTTTTTAAATCTTTCCATGGTCCGTAGCCATGGACTTCATTTAATTTTTTTTCTTCTTATATTCACAATGTTACAGAGACTGGAGAAATACCTCTCAGCACACACTCCTGCTCAAAAAGTGAAGTTATTGTTTTGACATACTTGCCGTATCTGTATTTTGAAATGGTGTGTTTTCCAATAATTATCAACAAGTTTGAACACTGATTTTTTACAATGTTATATAGCTTATAGCCTACCATGACGTCATGTAAGTCTAATAATAAAGAGGTGCCATAATTGATATAATACAATTTTTCGACTTGTGCCCATAAAGGCTTTACACTTTTACACTCGTAAAATAGGTGTTCAATGTAGTCGACAGAGTCACATGACAGGCATCTGTCAGTATCTGTGATACCTAAATTTAGTTTGTACAACTTGACCCTTGTGGGGTACACATTATGCAATACCTTCCATTGCAAAGAGGGTATTAAGTATTCTAGATTCTCTTTTGATGCAGAATAAGGATTTCCGTATTGTCTTCCAAGGAATAATTTGAAAGTCAAATTGCTTTAAACGTTTTTCCCAAAAGCCCCGAAGTTGTGTAAGGGTTGATAATCTAAGATTTCCCAGGATACACAATTGTAGGATCATGTCAGGGCCTCTGGGGTCTGGCCCAAACACCGATACCATTACGCCACGTGACGCCACAACATACAACTACACTGCGACTGGCTCTCGTCCAAATCGACCTGTGGCTGAAGAGAATGTCTACGCTGATGATACGTCATAAGAACGCCATTAGTTAGCCGGAATGACGAGGTAAGGAGGTTGTCAATGAGGTATGTGAAGAGCTCATGTCTGAAGCAGAGTAAATGTATACTAACAGGATATCTCTTCTCACTAGACTAAAGCTAAGGGCACAACCCGCCGTACGTGCAAATACGTGCTGTCTACGTGCCAAAACATGGGCAATCTTTTGGGATCCGTAAGTGGTAAGTACCGCCACCGTACGATCTCGTAGGGAATCCGACGGATTTTGTACCACGCAGGCACGCCGTAGAACTTTACGTGAAAGCAAAACTTTGTGTGCGGTGCGTTAACGTATTCCCTCCCTGCTCTTGCCAGTCGTTCCCCGCGTTTTCAGAAATACGTGGCGGACGTGGCCTCCCAAAAACCGTACGGACAAATTGCACGTACGGCGGGTACGGTTGTGCCGTTAGCATTAAGGGATCCGCCAGCCAATCCGCCATGCAAATTGATGGGTATTTCTGATTAGGGCCGAAAAGCTGAGTTTTTGTGATTATCAGGGGATATAAGGATGAGGATTTTTGTCCTAGCACAGGGGCCTACTCACTGGGCTGAGTGATAGGGGTTGGGGTTAGCCTTTTCTAGGTGGGGGGGGGGGGTCGAGCGGGTTTTGGACCAAGCTAAGTCCTGTACTTAAGCGGTCTTGGCGGACGTTGCCATGGTAATGGCGGCTATGACGGTCACAAAAATGTAACAGCTCAAGTCGGGCCGAAGTCAATTCCCAACATATAAGTCAAATTCAATGTAGTTGTCCATCCCACGACTAGAGTGCAAATGATCAGGAATATCCGAGAGGAAAGCATCCGTTTGAGCTGCGGTTTACATCTTTCAATAGCGCACGATTTAACCTTTCTAATGATACAAAGTTTGCCCGGCCGAAACATGAACCCTAACTTGGAATCGCGTTATTAAGGTATCACCCTACCTCAGACTTACGGCCAAGGCTACCGGTTAGGTCACGACTAGAGCGCAAACGATCAGGAATATCTCGACAAGGACGTATCCGATTGAATTCCAAGTTCGGTTTTTATCTTTTAATATCCTATAATGAATCCTTCCAAATAATATAAAGTATGGCCGGCCGGACTTTGACGCCTAAGTTTTAATCGCGACATTAAGGAATCACACTATCCCTGGCAATGTTAAAAAAAAAGGGGCTAGCGGTTGTGCCTAAACAGAGCCCGTATGCTCAAGAATATCTCGAGAAGGAAGTATCCCAAGATTTTGCGGTTTGCACCCTTCGATTCCTTGCTAAGCGACCTTTCCAACCATACCAAGCTTTCCAGGCCGGAACTTAATGCCTAAGCTACAGTCGCGTCATTAAGTCACCCCCTTACCCGCTGCCGTGACAGGCGGTGCTTCGAAAAGGTCTTAGCGGTTGTGCCTAAACAGAGCCCGTATGCTCAAGAATATCTCGAGAAGGAAGTATTCCAAGATTTTGCGGTTTGCACCTTTCGATTCCTTGCTAAGCGACCTTTCCAACCATACCAAGCTTTTCAGGCCGGAACTTAATGCCTAAGCTACAGTCGCGTCATTAAGTCACCCCCTTACCCGCTGCCGTGACAGGCGGTGCTTCGAAAAGGTCTTAGCGGTTGTGCCTAAACAGAGCCCGTATGCTCAAGAATATCTCGAGAAGGAAGTATCCCAAGATTTTGCGGTTTGCACCCTTCGATTCCTTGCTAAGCGACCTTTCCAACCATACCAAGCTTTCCAGGCCGGAACTTAATGCCTAAGCTACAGTCGCGTCATTAAGTCACCACCTTACCCGCTGCCGTGACAGGCGGTGCTTCGAAAAGGTCTTAGCGGTTGTGCCTAAACAGAGCCCGTATGCTCAAGAATATCTCGAGAAGGAAGTATCCCAAGATTTTGCGGTTTGCACCCTTCGATTCCTTGCTAAGCGACCTTTCCAACCATACCAAGCTTTCCAGGCCGGAACTTAATGCCTAAGCTACAGTCGCGTCATTAAGTCACCCCCTTACCCGCTGCCGTGACAGGCGGTGCTTCGAAAAGGTCTTAGCGGTTGTGCCTAAACAGAGCCCGTATGCTCAAGAATATCTCGAGAAGGAAGTATCCCAAGATTTTGCGGTTTGCACCCTTCGATTCCTTGCTAAGCGACCTTTCCAACCATACCAAGCTTTCCAGGCCGGAACTTAATGCCTAAGCTACAGTCGCGTCATTAAGTCACCCCCTTACCCGCTGCAGTGACAGGCGGTGCTTCGAAAAGGTCTTAGCGGTTGTGCCTAAACAGAGCCCGTATGCTCAAGAATATCTCGAGAAGGAAGTATTCTAAGATTTTGCGGTTTGCACCTTTCGATTCCTTGCTAAGCGACCTTTCCAACCATACCAAGCTTTCTAGGCCGGAACTTAATGCCTAAGCTACAGTCGCGTCATTAAGTCACCCCCTTACCCGCTGCCGTGACAGGCGGTGCTTCGAAAAGGTCTTAGCGGTTGTGCCTAAACAGAGCCCGTATGCTCAAGAATATCTCGAGAAGGAAGTATCCCAAGATTTTGCGGTTTGCACCCTTGTAGTATATGATTCGCCTGCAGCTGGCG
>NW_023365777.1:626057-631617 GCF_000003815.2 Branchiostoma floridae
GGTCGCGTCATTAAGTCACCCCCTTACCCGCTGCCGTGACAGGCGGTGCTTCGAAAAGGTCTTAGCGGTTGTGCCTAAACAGAGCCCGTATGCTCAAGAATATCTCGAGAAGGAAGTATCCCAAGATTTTGCGGTTTGCACCCTTCGATTCCTTGCTAAGCGACCTTTCCAACCATACCAAGCTTTCCAGGCCGGAACTTAATGCCTAAGCTACAGTCGCGTCATTAAGTCACCCCCTTACCCGCTGCCGTGACAGGCGGTGCTTCGAAAAGGTCTTAGCGGTTGTGCCTAAACAGAGCCCGTATGCTCAAGAATATCTCGAGAAGGAAGTATCCCAAGATTTTGCGGTTTGCACCCTTCGATTCCTTGCTAAGCGACCTTTCCAACCATACCAAGCTTTCCAGGCCGGAACTTAATGCCTAAGCTACAGTCGCGTCATTAAGTCACCCCCTTACCCGCTGCCGTGACAGGCGGTGCTTCGAAAAGGTCTTAGCGGTTGTGCCTAAACAGAGCCCGTATGCTCAAGAATATCTCGAGAAGGAAGTATCCCAAGATTTTGCGGTTTGCACCCTTCGATTCCTTGCTAAGCGACCTTTCCAACCATACCAAGCTTTCCAGGCCGGAACTTAATGCCTAAGCTACAGTCGCGTCATTAAGTCACCCCCTTACCCGCTGCCGTGACAGGCGGTGCTTCGAAAAGGTCTTAGCGGTTGTGCCTAAACAGAGCCCGTATGCTCAAGAATATCTCGAGAAGGAAGTATTCCAAGATTTTGCGGTTTGCACCTTTCGATTCCTTGCTAAGCGACCTTTCCAACCATACCAAGCTTTTCAGGCCGGAACTTAATGCCTAAGCTACAGTCGCGTCATTAAGTCACCCCCTTACCGGCTGCCGTGACAGGCGGTGCTTCGAAAAGGTCTTAGCGGTTGTGCGTAAACAGAGCCCGTATGCTCAAGAATATCTCGAGAAGGAAGTATCCCAAGATTTTGCGGTTTGCACCTTTCGATTCCTTGCTAAGCGACCTTTCCAACCATACCAAACTTTCCAGGCCGGAACTTAATGCCTAAGCTACAGTCGCGTCATTAAGTCACCCCCTTACCCGCTGCCGTGACAGGCGGTGCTTCGAAAAGGTCTTAGCGGTTGTGCCTAAACAGAGCCCGTATGCTCAAGAATATCTCGAGAAGGAAGTATCCCAAGATTTTGCAGTTTGCACCCTTCGATTCCTTGCTAAGCGACCTTTCCAACCATACCAAGCTTTTCAGGCCGGAACTTAATGCCTAAGCTACAGTCGCGTCATTAAGTCACCCCCTTACCCGCTGCCGTGACAGGCGGTGCTTCGAAAAGGTCTTAGCGGTTGTGCCTAAACAGAGCCCGTATGCTCAAGAATATCTCGAGAAGGAAGTATCCCAAGATTTTGCGGTTTGCACCCTTCGATTCCTTGCTAAGCGACCTTTCCAACCATACCAAGCTTTCCAGGCCGGAACTTAATGCCTAAGCTACAGTCGCGTCATTAAGTCACCCCCTTACCCGCTGCAGTGACAGGCGGTGCTTCGAAAAGGTCTTAGCGGTTGTGCCTAAACAGAGCCCGTATGCTCAAGAATATCTCGAGAAGGAAGTATCCCAAGATTTTGCGGTTTGCACCCTTCGATTCCTTGCTAAGCGACCTTTCCAACCATACCAAGCTTTCCAGGCCGGAACTTAATGCCTAAGCTACAGTCGCGTCATTAAGTCACCCCCTTACCCGCTGCCGTGACAGGCGGTGCTTCGAAAAGGTCTTAGCGGTTGTGCCTAAACAGAGCCCGTATGCTCAAGAATATCTCGAGAAGGAAGTATCCCAAGATTTTGCGGTTTGCACCCTTCGATTCCTTGCTAAGCGACCTTTCCAACCATACCAAGCTTTCCAGGCCGGAACTTAATGCCTAAGCTACAGTCGCGTCATTAAGTCACCCCCTTACCCGCTGCCGTGACAGGCGGTGCTTCGAAAAGGTCTTAGCGGTTGTGCCTAAACAGAGTCCGTATGCTCAAGAATATCTCGAGAAGGAAGTATCCCAAGATTTTGCGGTTTGCACCCTTCGATTCCTTGCTAAGCGACCTTTCCAACCATACCAAGCTTTTCAGGCCGGAACTTAATGCCTAAGCTACAGTCGCGTCATTAAGTCACCCCCTTACCCGCTGCCGTGACAGGCGGTGCTTCGAAAAGGTCTTAGCGGTTGTGCCTAAACAGAGCCCGTATGCTCAAGACTATCTTGAGAAGGAAGTATCCCAAGATTTTGCGGTTTGCACCCTTCGATTCCTTGCTAAGCGACCTTTCCAACCATACCAAGCTTTCCAGGCCGGAACTTAATGCCTAAGCTACAGTCGCGTCATTAAGTCACCCCTTTACCCGCTGCCGTGACAGGCGGTGCTTCGAAAAGGTCTTAGCGGTTGTGCCTAAACAGAGCCCGTATGCTCAAGAATATCTCGAGAAGGAAGTATTCCAAGATTTTGCGGTTTGCACCTTTCGATTCCTTGCTAAGCGACCTTTCCAACCATACCAAGCTTTTCAGGCCGGAACTTAATGCCTAAGCTACAGTCGCGTCATTAAGTCACCCCCTTACCCGCTGCCGTGACAGGCGGTGCTTCGAAAAGGTCTTAGCGGTTGTGCGTAAACAGAGCCCGTATGCTCAAGAATACCTCGAGAAGGAAGTATCCCAAGATTTTGCGGTTTGCACCCTTCGATTCCTTGCTAAGCGACCTTTCCAACCATACCAAGCTTTCCAGGCCGGAACTTAATGCCTAAGCTACAGTCGCGTCATTAAGTCACCCCCTTACCCGCTGCCGTGACAGGCGGTGCTTCGAAAAGGTCTTAGCGGTTGTGCCTAAACAGAGCCCGTATGCTCAAGAATATCTCGAGAAGGAAGTATCCCAAGATTTTGCGGTTTGCACCCTTCGATTCCTTGCTAAGCGACCTTTCCAACCATACCAAGCTTTCCAGGCCGGAACTTAATGCCTAAGCTACAGTCGCGTCATTAAGTCACCCCCTTACCCGCTGCCGTGACAGGCGGTGCTTCGAAAAGGTCTTAGCGGTTGTGCCTAAACAGAGTCCGTATGCTCAAGAATATCTCGAGAAGGAAGTATCCCAAGATTTTGCGGTTTGCACCCTTCGATTCCTTGCTAAGCGACCTTTCCAATCATACCAAGCTTTCCAGGCCGGAACTTAATGCCTAAGCTACAGTCGCGTCATTAAGTCACCCCTTTACCCGCTGCCGTGACAGGCGGTGCTTCGAAAAGGTCCTTAGCGGTTGTGCCTAAACAGAGCCCGTATGCTCAAGAATATCTCGAGAAGGAAGTATCCCAAGATTTTGCAGTTTGCACCCTTCGATTCCTTGCTAAGCGACCTTTCCAACCATACCAAGCTTTCCAGGCCGGAACTTAATGCCTAAGCTACAGTCGCGTCATTAAGTCACCCCCTTACCCGCTGCCGTGACAGGCGGTGCTTCGAAAAGGTCTTAGCGGTTGTGCCTAAACAGAGCCCGTATGCTCAAGAATATCTCGAGAAGGAAGTATCCCAAGATTTTGCGGTTTGCACCCTTCGATTCCTTGCTAAGCGACCTTTCCAACCATACCAAGCTTTCCAGGCCGGAACTTAATGCCTAAGCTACAGTCGCGTCATTAAGTCACCCCCTTACCCGCTGCCGTGACAGGCGGTGCTTCGAAAAGGTCTTAGCGGTTGTGCCTAAACAGAGCCCGTATGCTCAAGAATATCTCGAGAAGGAAGTATCCCAAGATTTTGCGGTTTGCACCCTTCGATTCCTTGCTAAGCGACCTTTCCAACCATACCAAGCTTTCTAGGCCGGAACTTAATGCCTAAGCTACAGTCGCGTCATTAAGTCACCCCCTTACCCGCTGCCGTGACAGGCGGTGCTTCGAAAAGGTCTTAGCGGTTGTGCCTAAACAGAGCCCGTATGCTCAAGACTATCTCGAGAAGGAAGTATCCCAAGATTTTGCGGTTTGCACCCTTCGATTCCTTGCTAAGCGACCTTTCCAACCATACCAAGCTTTCCAGGCCGGAACTTAATGCCTAAGCTACAGTCGCGTCATTAAGTCACCCCCTTACCCGCTGCCGTGACAGGCGGTGCTTCGAAAAGGTCTTAGCGGTTGTGCCTAAACAGAGCCCGTATGCTCAAGAATATCTCGAGAAGGAAGTATCCCAAGATTTTGCGGTTTGCACCCTTCGATTCCTTGCTAAGCGACCTTTCCAACCATACCAAGCTTTCCAGGCCGGAACTTAATGCCTAAGCTACAGTCGCGTCGCTAAGTCATTAAGTCACCCGCTGCCCTGACAGGCGTCGATCAGGCGGCGTCTTATCGAAAAGGTCTTAGCGGTTGTGCCTAAACAGAGCCCGTATGCTCAAGAATATCTCGTAGAAGGAAGTATCCCAAGATTTTGCACGGTTTGCACCCTTCGATTAGCTTGCTAAGCGACCTTTCCAACCATACCAAGCTTTCCAGTGCCGGAACTTAGATGCCGTAAGCTACAGATCGCGTCATTAAGTCTACCCCCTTACCCGCTGCCGTGACAGGCGGTGCTTCGAAAAGGTCTTAGCAGGTTGTGCCTAAACAGAGCCCGTATGCTCAAGAATATCTCGACGAAGGAAGTATCCCAAGATTTTGCGGTTTGCACCCTTCGATTCCTTGCTAAGCGACCTTTCCAACCATACCAAGCTTTCCAGGCCGGAACTTAATGCCTAAGCTACAGTCGCGTCATTAAGTCACCCCCTTACCCGCTGCCGTGACAGGCGGTGCTTCGAAAAGGTCTTAGCGGTTGTGCCTAAACAGAGCCCGTATGCTCAAGAATATCTCGAGAAGGAAGTATCCCAAGATTTTGCGGTTTGCACCCTTCGATTCCTTGCTAAGCGACCTTTCCAACCATACCAAGCTTTCCAGGCCGGAACTTAATGCCTAAGCTACAGTCGCGTCATTAAGTCACCCCCTTACCCGCTGCCGTGACAGGCGGTGCTTCGAAAAGGTCTTAGCGGTTGTGCCTAAACAGAGCCCGTATGCTCAAGAATATCTCGAGAAGGAAGTATCCCAAGATTTTGCGGTTTGCACCCTTCGATTTCTTGCTAAGCGACCTTTCCAACCATACCAAGCTTTCCAGGCCGGAACTTAATGCCTAAGCTACAGTCGCGTCATTAAGTCACCCCCTTACCCGCTGCCGTGACAGGCGGTGCTTCGAAAAGGTCTTAGCGGTTGTGCCTAAACAGAGCCCGTATGCTCAAGAATATCTCGAGAAGGAAGTATCCCAAGATTTTGCGGTTTGCACCCTTCGATTCCTTGCTAAGCGACCTTTCCAACCATACCAAGCTTTCCAGGCCGGAACTTAATGCCTAAGCTACAGTCGCGTCATTAAGTCACCCCCTTACCCGCTGCCGTGACAGGCGGTGCTTCGAAAAGGTCTTAGCGGATGGGTTGTGCCTAAACTGAGCCCGTATGCACTATAATATGTCGAGAAGGAAGTATCACAAGATTTTGCGGATTGCACCCTTCCATGCCTTGCTAAGCGACCTTTCCTACCATACC
>NW_023365777.1:631717-632854 GCF_000003815.2 Branchiostoma floridae
AGCTTTCCAGGACGGAACTTAATGCCTAAGCTACAGTCGCGTCATTAAGTCACCCCCTTACCCGCTGCCGTGACAGGCTGCGCTTCGAACAGATCTTAGCGGTTGTGCCTAAACAGAGCCCGTATGCTCTAGAATATCTCGAGAAGGAAGTATTCCAAGATTTTGCGGATTGCACCATTTCGATTCCTTGCTAAGCGACCTTTCCAACCATACCAAGCTTTCCAGGCCGGAACTTAATGCCTAAGCTACAGTCGCGTCATTAAGTCACCCCCTTACCCGCTGCCGTGACAGGCGGTGCTTCGAAAAGGTCTTAGCGGTTGTGCCTAAACAGAGCCCGTATGCTCAAGAATATCTCGAGAAGGAAGTATCCCAAGATTTTGCGGTTTGCACCCTTCGATTCCTTGCTAAGCGACCTTTCCAACCATACCAAGCTTTCCAGGCCGGAACTTAATGCCTAAGCTACAGTCGCGTCATTAAGTCACCCCCTTACCCGCTGCCGTGACAGGCGGTGCTTCGAAAAGGTCTTAGCGGTTGTGCCTAAACAGAGCCCGTATGCTCAAGAATATCTCGAGAAGGAAGTATCCCAAGATTTTGCGGTTTGCACCCTTCGATTCCTTGCTAAGCGACCTTTCCAACCATACCAAGCTTTCCAGGCCGGAACTTAATGCCTAAGCTACAGTCGCGTCATTAAGTCACCCCCTTACCCGCTGCCGTGACAGGCGGTGCTTCGAAAAGGTCTTAGCGGTTGTGCCTAAACAGAGCCCGTATGCTCAAGAATATCTCGAGAAGGAAGTATCCCAAGATTTTGCGGTTTGCACCCTTCGATTCCTTGCTAAGCGACCTTTCCAACCATACCAAGCTTTCCAGGCCGGAACTGTAATGCACTAAGCTACAGTCAGCGTCAGTTAAGTCACCCCCTTACCCGCTTGCCCGCTGACGAGGCGGTGCTTTCGAAAAGGTCTTAGGTCGGAGCGGTTGTGCCTAAACAGAGCCCGTATGCTCAATAATATCTCGAGAAGGAAGTATCCCAAGATCTTTGCGGTTTGCACCCTTTCGATTCCATGCTAAGCGACACTTTCCAACCATACCAAGCTTTCCAGGCCGGAACTTAATGCCTAAGCTACAGTCGAGTCATTA
>NW_023365777.1:633191-639664 GCF_000003815.2 Branchiostoma floridae
ATTTTGCGGTTTGCACCCTTCGATTTCTTGCTAAGCGACCTTTCCAACCATACCAAGCTTTCCAGGCCGGAACTTAATGCCTAAGCTACAGTCGCGTCATTAAGTCACGCCCCTTACTCCGCTGCCGTGACAGGCGGTGCTTCGAAAAGGTCTCATTAGCGGTTCGTTGCCTAAACAGAGCCCGTATGCTCAAGACATATTCTCGAGAAGGAAGTATGACCTCAAGATTTTGCGGTTTGCTACCCTTCGATTCCTTGCTAAGCGACCTTTCCAACCATACCACAAGCTTTCCAGGCCGGAACTTAATGCCTAAGCTACAGTCGCGTCATTAAGTCACCCCCTTACCCGCTGCCGTGACAGGCGGTGCTTCGAAAAGGTCTTAGCGGTTGTGCCTAAACAGAGCCCGTATGCTCAAGAATATCTCGAGAAGGAAGTATCCCAAGATTTTGCGGTTTGCACCCTTCGATTCCTTGCTAAGCGACCTTTCCAACCATACCAAGCTTTCCAGGCCGGAACTTAATGCCTAAGCTACAGTCGCGTCATTAAGTCACCCCCTTACCCGCTGCCGTGACAGGCGGTGCTTCGAAAAGGTCTTAGCGGTTGTGCCTAAACAGAGCCCGTATGCTCAAGAATATCTCGAGAAGGAAGTATCCCAAGATTTTGCGGTTTGCACCCTTCGATTCCTTGCTAAGCGACCTTTCCAACCATACCAAGCTTTTCAGGCCGGAACTTAATGCCTAAGCTACAGTCGCGTCATTAAGTCACCCCCTTACCCGCTGCCGTGACAGGCGGTGCTTCGAAAAGGTCTTAGCGGTTGTGCCTAAACAGAGCCCGTATGCTCAAGAATATCTCGAGAAGGAAGTATCCCAAGATTTTGCAGTTTGCACCCTTCGATTCCTTGCTAAGCGACCTTTCCAACCATACCAAGCTTTCCAGGCCGGAACTTAATGCCTAAGCTACAGTCGCGTCATTAAGTCACCCCCTTACCCGCTGCCGTGACAGGCGGTGCTTCGAAAAGGTCTTAGCGGTTGTGCCTAAACAGAGTCCGTATGCTCAAGAATATCTCGAGAAGGAAGTATCCCAAGATTTTGCGGTTTGCACCCTTCGATTCCTTGCTAAGCGACCTTTCCAACCATACCAAGCTTTCTAGGCCGGAACTTAATGCCTAAGCTACAGTCGCGTCATTAAGTCACCCCCTTACCCGCTGCCGTGACAGGCGGTGCTTCGAAAAGGTCTTAGCGGTTGTGCCTAAACAGAGCCCGTATGCTCAAGAATATCTCGAGAAGGAAGTATCCCAAGATTTTGCGGTTTGCACCCTTCGATTCCTTGCTAAGCGACCTTTCCAACCATACCAAGCTTTCCAGGCCGGAACTTAATGCCTAAGCTACAGTCGCGTCATTAAGTCACCCCCTTACCCGCTGCCGTGACAGGCGGTGCTTCGAAAAGGTCTTAGCGATTGTGCCTAAACAGAGCCCGTATGCTCAAGAATATCTCGAGAAGGAAGTATCCCAAGATTTTGCGATTTGCACCCTTCGATTCCTTGCTAAGCGACCTTTCCAACCATACCAAGCTTTCCAGGCCGGAACTTAATGCCTAAGCTACAGTCGCGTCATTAAGTCACCCCCTTACCCGCTGCCGTGACAGGCGGTGCTTCGAAAAGGTCTTAGCGGTTGTGCCTAAACAGAGCCCGTATGCTCAAGAATATCTCGAGAAGGAAGTATCCCAAGATTTTGCGGTTTGCACCCTTCGATTCCTTGCTAAGCGACCTTTCCAACCATACCAAGCTTTCCAGGCCGGAACTTAATGCCTAAGCTACAGTCGCGTCATTAAGTCACCCCTTTACCCGCTGCCGTGACAGGCGGTGCTTCGAAAAGGTCTTAGCGGTTGTGCCTAAACAGAGCCCGTATGCTCAAGAATATCTCGAGAAGGAAGTATCCCAAGATTTTGCGGTTTGCACCCTTCGATTCCTTGCTAAGCGACCTTTCCAACCATACCAAGCTTTCCAGGCCGGAACTTAATGCCTAAGCTACAGTCGCGTCATTAAGTCACCCCCTTACCCGCTGCCGTGACAGGCGGTGCTTCGAAAAGGTCTTAGCGGTTGTGCCTAAACAGAGCCCGTATGCTCAAGAATATCTCGAGAAGGAAGTATTCCAAGATTTTGCGGTTTGCACCTTTCGATTCCTTGCTAAGCGACCTTTCCAACCATACCAAGCTTTTCAGGCCGGAACTTAATGCCTAAGCTACAGTCGCGTCATTAAGTCACCCCCTTACCCGCTGCCGTGACAGGCGGTGCTTCGAAAAGGTCTTAGCGGTTGTGCCTAAACAGAGCCCGTATGCTCAAGAATATCTCGAGAAGGAAGTATCCCAAGATTTTGCGGTTTGCACCCTTCGATTCCTTGCTAAGCGACCTTTCCAACCATACCAAGCTTTTTAGGCCGGAACTTAATGCCTAAGCTACAGTCGCGTCATTAAGTCACCCCCTTACCCGCTGCCGTGACAGGCGGCGCTTCGAAAAGGTCTTAGCGGTTGTGCCTAAACAGAGCCCGTATGCTCAAGAATATCTCCAGAAGGAAGTATCCCAAGATTTTGCGGTTTGCACCCTTCGATTCCTTGCTAAGCGACCTTTCCAACCATACCAAGCTTTCCAGGCCGGAACTTAATGCCTAAGCTACAGTCGCGTCATTAAGTCACCCCCTTACCCGCTGCCGTGACAGGCGGTGCTTCGAAAAGGTCTTAGCGGTTGTGCCTAAACAGAGCCCGTATGCTCAAGAATATCTCGAGAAGGAAGTATCCCAAGATTTTGCGGTTTGCACCCTTCGATTCCTTGCTAAGCGACTTCCAACCATACCAAGCTTTCCAGGCCGGAACTTATTGCCTAAGCTACAGGTCGCGTCATTAAGTCATCCCCTTATCCGCTGCCGTGACAGGCGGTGCTTCGAAAAGGTCTTAGCGGTTGTGCCTAAACAGAGCCCGTATGCTCAAGAATATCTCGAGAAGGAAGTATCCCAAGATTTTGCGGTTTGCACCCTTCGATTCCTTGCTAAGCGACCTTTCCAACCATACCAAGCTTTCCAGGCCGGAACTTAATGCCTAAGCTACAGTCGCGTCATTAAGTCACCCCCTTACCCGCTGCCGTGACAGGCGGTGCTTCGAAAAGGTCTTAGCGGAGCGGTTGTGCCTAAGCCGAGCCCGTATGGACAAGAATATCTCGAGAGGGAAGTATCACAAGATTATGCGGTTAGCACCCTTCGATTCCTAGCTAAGCGACCTTTCCAACCATATCAAGCTTATCAGGCCGGAACTTAATGCCTAAGCTACAGTCGCGTCATTAAGTCACCACCTTACCCGCTGCCGTGACAGGCGGTGCTTCGAAAAGGTCTTAGCGGTTGTGCCTAAACAGAGCCCGTATGCTCAAGAATATCTCGAGAAGGAAGTATCCCAAGATTTTGCGGTTTGCACCCTTCGATTCCTTGCTAAGCGACCTTTCCAACCATACCAAGCTTTCCAGGCCGGAACTTAATGCCTAAGCTACAGTCGCGTCATTAAGTCACCCCCTTACCCGCTGCCGTGACAGGCGGTGCTTCGAAAAGGTCTTAGCGGTTGTGCCTAAACAGAGCCCGTATGCTCAAGAATATCTCGAGAAGGAAGTATCCCAAGATTTTGCGGTTTGCACCCTTCGATTCCTTGCTAAGCGACCTTTCCAACCATACCAAGCTTTCCAGGCCGGAACTTAATGCCTAAGCTACAGTCGCGTCATTAAGTCACCCCCTTACCCGCTGCCGTGACAGGCGGTGCTTCGAAAAGGTCTTAGCGGTTGTGCCTAAACAGAGCCCGTATGCTCAAGAATATCTCGAGAAGGAAGTATCCCAAGATTTTGCGGTTTGCACCCTTCGATTCCTTGCTAAGCGACCTTTCCAACCATACCAAGCTTTCCAGGCCGGAACTTAATGCCTAAGCTACAGTCGCGTCATTAAGTCACCCCCTTACCCGCTGCCGTGACAGGCGGTGCTTCGAAAAGGTCTTAGCGGTTGTGCCTAAACAGAGCCCGTATGCTCAAGAATATCTCGAGAAGGAAGTATTCCAAGATTTTGCGGTTTGCACCTTTCGATTCCTTGCTAAGCGACCTTTCCAACCATACCAAGCTTTTCAGGCCGGAACTTAATGCCTAAGCTACAGTCGCGTCATTAAGTCACCCCCTTACCCGCTGCCGTGACAGGCGGTGCTTCGAAAAGGTCTTAGCGGTTGTGCCTAAACAGAGCCCGTATGCTCAAGAATATCTCGAGAAGGAAGTATCCCAAGATTTTGCGGTTTGCACCCTTCGATTCCATGCTAAGCGACCTTTCCAACCATACCAAGCTTTCCAGGCCGGAACTTAATGCCTAAGCTACAGTCGCGTCATTAAGTCACCTCAACTCCCCCCTTACTCCGCTGCCGTGACAGTGCGGTCGCTTCGAAAAGGTCTTAGCGGAGCGGTTGTGCCTAAACAGAGCCCGTATCGCTCAAGAATCATCTCGAGAAGGAAGTATCCCAAGTATTTTGCGGGTTTGCACCGCTTCGATTCCTTGCTAAGCGACCTTTCCAACCATACCAAGCTTTCCAGGCCTGAACTTAATGCCTGAACTATAGTCGCAGTCAGCTACAGTCACGTCATTACGTCACCCCCGTTACCCGCGGCTGCGGCGACAGCTGGTGCATTCGACAAAGGTCTGTAGCGGTTGTGCCTAAACAGAGCCCGTATGCTCAAGAATATCTCGAGAAGGAAGTATCCCAAGATTTTGCGGTTTGCACCCTTCGATTCCTTGCTAAGCGACCTTTCCAACCATACCAAGCTTTCCAGGCCGGAACTTAATGCCTAAGCTACAGTCGCGTCATTAAGTCACCCCCTTACCCGCTGCCGTGACAGGCGGTGCTTCGAAAAGGTCTTAGCGGTTGTGCCTAAACAGAGCCCGTATGCTCAAGAATATCTCGAGAAGGAAGTATCCCAAGATTTTGCGGTTTGCACCCTTCGATTCCTTGCTAAGCGACCTTTCCAACCATACCAAGCTTTCCAGGCCGGAACTTAATGCCTAAGCTACAGTCGCGTCATTAAGTCACCCCCTTACCCGCTGCCGTGACAGGCGGTGCTTCGAAAAGGTCTTAGCGGTTGTGCCTAAACAGAGCCCGTATGCTCAAGAATATCTCGAGAAGGAAGTATCCCAAGATTTTGCGGTTTGCACCCTTCGATTCCTTGCTAAGCGACCTTTCCAACCATACCAAGCTTTCCAGGCCGGAACTTAATGCCTAAGCTACAGTCGCGTCATTAAGTCACCCCCTTACCCGCTGCCGTGACAGGCGGTGCTTCGAAAAGGTCTTAGCGGTTGTGCCTAAACAGAGCCCGTATGCTCAAGAATATCTCGAGAAGGAAGTATCCCAAGATTTTGCGGTTTGCACCCTTCGATTCCTTGCTAAGCGACCTTTCCAACCATACCAAGCTTTCCAGGCCGGAACTTAATGCCTAAGCTACAGTCGCGTCATTAAGTCACCCCCTTACCCGCTGCCGTGACAGGCGGTGCTTCGAAAAGGTCTTAGCGGTTGTGCCTAAACAGAGCCCGTATGCTCAAGAATATCTCGAGAAGGAAGTATCCCAAGATTTTGCGGTTTGCACCCTTCGATTCCTTGCTAAGCGACCTTTCCAACCATACCAAGCTTTCCAGGCCGGAACTTAATGCCTAAGCTACAGTCGCGTCATTAAGTCACCCCCTTACCCGCTGCCGTGACAGGCGGTGCTTCGAAAAGGTCTTAGCGGTTGTGCCTAAACAGAGCCCGTATGCTCAAGAATATCTCGAGAAGGAAGTATCCCAAGATTTTGCGGTTTGCACCCTTCGATTCCTTGCTAAGCGACCTTTCCAACCATACCAAGCTTTCCAGGCCGGAACTTAATGCCTAAGCTACAGTCGCGTCATTAAGTCACCCCCTTACCCGCTGCCGTGACAGGCGGTGCTTCGAAAAGGTCTTAGCGGTTGTGCCTAAACAGAGCCCGTATGCTCAAGAATATCTCGAGAAGGAAGTATCCCAAGATTTTGCGGTTTGCACCCTTCGATTCCTTGCTAAGCGACCTTTCCAACCATACCAAGCTTTCCAGGCCGGAACTTAATGCCTAAGCTACAGTCGCGTCATTAAGTCACCCCCTTACCCGCTGCCGTGACAGGCGGTGCTTCGAAAAGGTCTTAGCGGTTGTGCCTAAACAGAGCCCGTATGCTCAAGAATATCTCGAGAAGGAAGTATCCCAAGATTTTGCGGTTTGCACCCTTCGATTCCATGCTAAGCGACCTTTCCAACCATACCAAGCTTTCCAGGCCCGGAACTTAATGCCTAAGCTACAGTCGCGTCATTAAGTCACCTCCTTACCCGCTGCCGTGACAGGCGGTGCTTCGAAAAGGTCTTAGCGGTTGTGCCTAAACTGAGCCGGTATGCTCAAGAATATCTCGAGAAGG
>NW_023365777.1:639854-644096 GCF_000003815.2 Branchiostoma floridae
TATGCTCTCAAGAATATCTCGAGAAGGAAGTATCCCAAGATTTTGCGGTTTGCACCCTTCGATTCCTTGCTAAGCGACCTTTCCAACCATACCAAGCTTTCCAGGCCGGAACTTAATGCCTAAGCTACAGTCGCGTCATTAAGTCACCCCCTTACCCGCTGCCGTGACAGGCGGTGCTTCGAAAAGGTCTTATCGGAGCGGTTGTGCCTAAACAGAGCCCGTATGCTCAAGAATATCTCGAGAAGGAAGTATCCCAAGATTTTGCGGTTTGCACCCTTCGATTCCTTGCTAAGCGACCTTTCCAACCATACCAAGCTTTCCAGGCCGGAACTTAATGCCTAAGCTACAGTCGCGTCATTAAGTCACCCCCTTACCCGCTGCCGTGACAGGCGGTGCTTCGAAAAGGTCTTAGCGGTTGTGCCTAAACAGAGCCCGTATGCTCAAGAATATCTCGAGAAGGAAGTATCCCAAGATTTTGCGGTTTGCACCCTTCGATTCCTTGCTAAGCGACCTTTCCAACCATACCAAGCTTTCCAGGCCGGAACTTAATGCCTAAGCTACAGTCGCGTCATTAAGTCACCCCCTTACCCGCTGCCGTGACAGGCGGTGCTTCGAAAAGGTCTTAGCGGTTGTGCCTAAACAGAGCCCGTATGCTCAAGAATATCTCGAGAAGGAAGTATCTCAAGATTTTGCGGTTTGCACCCTTCGATTCCTTGCTAAGCGACCTTTCCAACCATACCAAGCTTTCTAGGCCGGAACTTAATGCCTAAGCTACAGTCGCGTCATTAAGTCACCCCCTTACCCGCTGCCGTGACAGGCGGTGCTTCGAAAAGGTCTTAGCGGTTGTGCCTAAACAGAGCCCGTATGCTCAAGAATATCTCGAGAAGGAAGTATCCCAAGATTTTGCGGTTTGCACCCTTCGATTCCTTGCTAAGCGACCTTTCCAACCATACCAAGCTTTCCAGGCCGGAACTTAATGCCTAAGCTACAGTCGCGTCATTAAGTCACCCCCTTACCCGCTGCCGTGACAGGCGGTGCTTCGAAAAGGTCTTAGCGGTTGTGCCTAAACAGAGCCCGTATGCTCAAGAATATCTCGAGAAGGAAGTATCCCAAGATTTTGCGGTTTGCACCCTTCGATTCCTTGCTAAGCGACCTTTCCAACCATACCAAGCTTTCCAGGCCGGAACTTAATGCCTAAGCTACAGTCGCGTCATTAAGTCACCCCCTTACCCGCTGCCGTGACAGGCGGTGCTTCGAAAAGGTCTTAGCGGTTGTGCCTAAACAGAGCCCGTATGCTCAAGAATATCTCGAGAAGGAAGTATCCCAAGATTTTGCGATTTGCACCCTTCGATTCCTTGCTAAGCGACCTTTCCAACCATACCAAGCTTTCCAGGCCGGAACTTAATGCCTAAGCTACAGTCGCGTCATTAAGTCACCCCCTTACCCGCTGCCGTGACAGGCGGTGCTTCGAAAAGGTCTTAGCGGTTGTGCCTAAACAGAGCCCGTATGCTCAAGAATATCTCGAGAAGGAAGTATCCCAAGATTTTGCGGTTTGCACCCTTCGATTCCTTGCTAAGCGACCTTTCCAACCATACCAAGCTTTCCAGGCCGGAACTTAATGCCTAAGCTACAGTCGCGTCATTAAGTCACCCCCTTACCCGCTGCCGTGACAGGCGGTGCTTCGAAAAGGTCTTAGCGGTTGTGCCTAAACAGAGCCCGTATGCTCAAGAATATCTCGAGAAGGAAGTATCCCAAGATTTTGCGGTTTGCACCCTTCGATTCCTTGCTAAGCGACCTTTCCAACCATACCAAGCTTTCCAGGCCGGAACTTAATGCCTAAGCTACAGTCGCGTCATTAAGTCACCCCCTTACCCGCTGCCGTGACAGGCGGTGCTTCGAAAAGGTCTTAGCGGTTGTGCCTAAACAGAGCCCGTATGCTCAAGACTATCTCGAGAAGGAAGTATCCCAAGATTTTGCGGTTTGCACCCTTCGATTCCTTGCTAAGCGACCTTTCCAACCATACCAAGCTTTCCAGGCCGGAACTTAAT
This sequence comes from Branchiostoma floridae, assembly GCF_000003815.2. Lineage (NCBI taxonomy): Eukaryota > Metazoa > Chordata > Leptocardii > Amphioxiformes > Branchiostomatidae > Branchiostoma > Branchiostoma floridae. Next base: position 641,903 of record NW_023365777.1, read on the forward strand.
GCCTAAGCTACAGTCGCGTCATTAAGTCACCCCCTTACCCGCTGCCGTGACAGGCGGTGCTTCGAAAAGGTCTTAGCGGTTGTGCCTAAACAGAGCCCGTATGCTCAAGAATATCTCGAGAAGGAAGTATCCCAAGATTTTGCGGTTTGCACCCTTCGATTCCTTGCTAAGCGACCTTTCCAACCATACCAAGCTTTCCAGGCCGGAACTTAATGCCTAAGCTACAGTCGCGTCATTAAGTCACCCCCTTACCCGCTGCCGTGACAGGCGGTGCTTCGAAAAGGTCTTAGCGGTTGTGCCTAAACAGAGCCCGTATGCTCAAGAATATCTCGAGAAGGAAGTATCCCAAGATTTTGCGGTTTGCACCCTTCGATTCCTTGCTAAGCGACCTTTCCAACCATACCAAGCTTTTCAGGCCGGAACTTAATGCCTAAGCTACAGTCGCGTCATTAAGTCACCCCCTTACCCGCTGCCGTGACAGGCGGCGCTTCGAAAAGGTCTTAGCGGTTGTGCCTAAACAGAGCCCGTATGCTCAAGAATATCTCGAGAAGGAAGTATCTCAAGATTTTGCGGTTTGCACCCTTTGATTCCTTGCTAAGCGACCTTTCCAACCATACCAAGCTTTCCAGGCCGGAACTTAATGCCTAAGCTACAGTCGCGTCATTAAGTCACCCCCTTACCCGCTGCCGTGACAGGCGGTGCTTCGAAAAGGTCTTAGCGGTTGTGCCTAAACAGAGTCCGTATGCTCAAGAATATCTCGAGAAGGAAGTATCCCAAGATTTTGCGGTTTGCACCCTTCGATTCCTTGCTAAGCGACCTTTCCAACCATACCAAGCTTTCCAGGCCGGAACTTAATGCCTAAGCTACAGTCGCGTCATTAAGTCACCCCCTTACCCGCTGCCGTGACAGGCGGTGCTTCGAAAAGGTCTTAGCGGTTGTGCCTAAACAGAGCCCGTATGCTCAAGAATATCTCGAGAAGGAAGTATCCCAAGATTTTGCGGTTTGCACCCTTCGATTCCTTGCTAAGCGACCTTTCCAACCATACCAAGCTTTCCAGGCCGGAACTTAATGCCTAAGCTACAGTCGCGTCATTAAGTCACCCCCTTACCCGCTGCCGTGACAGGCGGTGCTTCGAAAAGGTCTTAGCGGTTGTGCCTAAACAGAGCCCGTATGCTCAAGAATATCTCGAGAAGGAAGTATCCCAAGATTTTGCGGTTTGCACCCTTCGATTCCTTGCTAAGCGACCTTTCCAACCATACCAAGCTTTCCAGGCCGGAACTTAATGCCTAAGCTACAGTCGCGTCATTAAGTCACCCCCTTACCCGCTGCCGTGACAGGCGGTGCTTCGAAAAGGTCTTAGCGGTTGTGCCTAAACAGAGCCCGTATGCTCAAGAATATCTCGAGAAGGAAGTATCCCAAGATTTTGCGGTTTGCACCCTTCGATTCCTTGCTAAGCGACCTTTCCAACCATACCAAGCTTTCCAGGCCGGAACTTAATGCCTAAGCTACAGTCGCGTCATTAAGTCACCCCCTTACCCGCTGCCGTGACAGGCGGTGCTTAGGAAAGGTCTTAGCGGTTGTGCCTAAACAGAGCCCGTATGCTCAAGAATATCTCGAGAAGGAAGTATCCCAACATTTTGCGGTTTGCACCCTTCGATTCCTTGCTAAGCAACCTTTCCAACCATACCAAGCTTTCCAGGCCGGAACTTAATGCCCAAGGTACAGTCGCGTAATTAAGTCACCCCCTTACCCGCTGCCGTGACAGGCGGTGCTTAGAAAAGGTCTTAGCGGTTGTGCCTAAACAGAGCCCGTATGCTCAAGAATATCTCGAGAAGGAAGTATCCCAACATTTTGCGGTTTGCACCCTTCGATTCCTTGCTAAGCAACCTTTCCAACCATACCAAGCTTTTCAGGCCGGAACTTAATGCCCAAGCTACAGTCGCGTCATTAAGTCACCCCCTTACCCGCTGCCGTGACAGGCGGTGCTTAGAAAAGGTCTTAGCGGTTGTGCCTAAACAGAGCCCGTATGCTCAAGAATATCTCGAGAAGGAAGTATGCCAACATTTTGCGGTTTGCACCCTTCGATTCCTTGCTAAGCAACCTTTCCAACCATACCAAGCTTTTCAGGCCGGAACTTAATGCCCAAGCTACAGTCGCGTCATTAAGTCACCCCCTTACCCGCTGCCGTGACAGG
>NW_023365778.1:0-85793 GCF_000003815.2 Branchiostoma floridae
GCTGATTTTGCTTTGAATTCAGTGCAAGTTGGTGTGATTTAGCAGTCACAAATTATTGTGTCCTCAATGAAGGTTAGACATTATTATTTTGGATATGACTTTGGAAGTGGTCAGAGGTTTCTGACAACATCCACTGTTTTTTGTCACTGTGTCACTGACAAAAGACATTAGATGCTATCTGAAACATCTGACCGTTTCAAAACGTGTATCCAGTTGCTTGTGAAATTAGTATAAATTCTTGGGTCCTCATGATTCAGTTACAAAGGTGTTGTCCTATTTGATTGATAAATGACAATAAAATGCAGATAGTTGCATATTTTGATACTATCTGTCTTTAATATTGAATGCAATTGCATCAGTTGTACTGTAGTTGACATATCACCGAGTCACGAAAACATAAAAGCAGTCAGTCATATTGCACCAAAAACATGGAAAGCAGCACTGGTTATATAAAAACAACTGTTGTTAAAACATTTTAAGCTGACTAAATATTACTAAATACCTGTAGGGTCTTTTCCCTGAAAAGGATTACCAATTGTAAACCTGGAATCTTACCTTGCTTACAAACTTTTAAATTCACGAATTGGACTTAAAAGTTGTTATTCAATTGTCTTCCAAGCCCCCCCCCCCCCTCCTACCGAGGTGTTCCCCTAGTAGACACAAGACATAAGCTCCTCCCCCTGAGTAGGCATGTGACCCAGTTTAGTACCTGTGATACTGTGAAAATAAGTATGTCCAATGTATCTATACTTTAGCTGGATACATTTTACACTCAAGTTATAACTTATAACTTCTTGATGTTTTAGGTTATTCCTATCACAGAGATGAAAATTGTTTATGCTTTGGTATACAGGTAACTTACATATCTTAACCTCTGTACCAGTACATGTACATGTACCTGATGTTACATTTAGGTACACATCCCTACCCCTCGAGGTTCCCCTAGCAGGCACATGATATAAGCTCCCTCCTCAGGTCCCAGTGGTTCCCCCAGAACCCAGCACACAGGTACCCTCCAGGTCCGCTTCTCTGGAAGTCAGGGCCAGTAAGGACGAAGTCAGGCACCAAGTTGGAAAACTGTAGGGGAAAAAAGAACAGCTACACATCAGAATGTCTTCATAATTGCAGCAGCAAGAAGGAACTGCAATATAAAAGTTTGAGACAATTTTTGAAAAATGGTGAGTTCAATGCAATGATATACAGAGTCAATCAATGACCAAACTACCAATACTAGTGATATTAAAGAATAAGATTCAACCTGCAATAAAAGTGTTGAAAAGGACACAAAATTGTCTTGCCTTCAAGTACAAGAGATACAAACTTAGGACTGAATTTGTATTTTCCTGGAACTATTGTAAAGCGAAGGTTGTTACCACCAAGTACAGTAGACTGAGGCATTAGGCAGCTATAAACATCATTTGCTGCTACATATTGATATGCAACAGTTACGTCTGACAGGCCATTTAGTGTGATATAAACAGCTGCTACTGTGCCGCATAGAGCAAAGCAGATTTGTTACACTGAAGGGCTGTAATGTATCGTCTACACAGATACTGATAAAGAATTTCGAATGAATTCGTGTAAACTTACAGGAGACCTGGTCATGGGGGGAATAGTGGGTCTGCCCAGCTGCACCACATCCTCCAGCCCTGACAGGGAATTACCCAGCAGCACCAGGGACAGGCCCTTCCCAGCATGCCTGGCCAGGAACAGGGCGCCGGTACGAGGGTGGGTGAAGCGACAGTCTCCCAAGGTCATGCCTGCAGTGGGAGCAGCATGGTGTAAATGGCGTTGACCTTTGCCGGTCGTTCAAAATGGCGCGCAAGGAAGAAGGTGATAGGCGGAGAGGTGTCGGAGACGTCCTTCTCTCTCTCAGTTTCTTCGAGATCTGGCCTGTTCACTCCCAGTCTCGCGATGTCTCCCGTCACGTGGCTTTCACCCAACAATTCTTGCGTATGACGCGCGCCTCGTCATCTCGTCATACCCCCATTATGTTATGATTCTGGGCTTGTGTGTTCTTTTGTTTATGAGCAGCATAACTCCAGAAATTGTTGATTGGTGACTTTCTAATAACTATGGAACTGCACCTGAATTGCCTGTTTTGATATCTAGTGTTCTGGACATGCTATGGTCATAATTTATGTATGCATACGGTAAATAGCTCTTTTTCCTACAAGTACAATATGCAATAATTACATACAACGCAATCTGAACTGACCAGACCAAGCCAGGAAATGCCATTATCTCCCGAGACAGAAGGTTGCTAGAACAATCACATGCACAATAGAAAACAATGACCCTATAAACAAGTGTGAATGCCTCCTACCTCCTTCGTCCCAACCTAAAGGGACACTGTTGATAAAACCTGCAGCCCAGCTGTTTTCTTTGGGTCCACCTATCACAATCAAATTGTGCAACTCTGGAAGAAACAAAACACAGGAAATTCTGTCATGACATTGTGTTATAGTGCATCTTCAACGACAATGCTTGACAACACCCGAAACTTCTACATGTTATTTCAATTACTTTCTACCCTTAATCAAAGATGGTCCTGACATGTAGGGTTGTGATAAAATGCTCTCCAATTCCTTCTGTCCTGGACTACTCTTTGGATGCTGTTTCATGTGTGGTTGAAACTCTCTATGAAAGTATTCAACTATTTTGACACTATTATCTGCCAGAAGATCTTACATTGCCATTGTTTTCTCTTCCCTTCTGGTGTCCTATATTGTTGATCTTATTACATAATTTTCTGTCTTTCCTCTGCATAATTTATGTCCTACCCCCTTGGTACCCCTTCTTTAAAGATGATGGTTTCCGTGCATTCTTTTTCCAATTTTTTTTTCACAATTCCTCCTTTCACGTGTTTGGCATGATGATACAGAGATTCCTTCTTAAACATTTGAATAGTTGACAGTTTGTGAAGATCTATTAGTAGTATCCAGTATTTGATTATACTGCTGCTGGGGTCCCTGACACAGTGGTTGACAGCAGTCAGCTAAGAATTCACACTGTGCTTTCATGCGGCTCTGTCCAGCGGGTTCACCCCAGTTAGAGTAAGGCACATTTTGGCATATCTATGCTCGACATTTTACACAATCACCATACAATTAGTTGATAGTAGTTCCCCTGGCCAACTTTTTCATAACAACATGACTGACCTGCATCTTCAGTCCTGAGTTCGGTGTCCTTGACCACAGGTGCGGAGGTGTCTGAGGTCAGGTGGAACAGGTTAGCCAGGTAAACACCTAACCTCTCCAGCTGGGCGGTCACCAAGGCAGGACCATGGGTCCCTGGACATGAGGAATAACAAAACAATCAAAGCTCTTATACATAAAACTCTAGGGCTGTCCCCAAGAACAGTTCCTTCGTCCCAGACAAAAATAAGCTTGTTGGGACAGAAAAAATTCATCCTATCTGTAAAAAGAAACTTCATGACATAAAACTGATGAAAACATATTGTCATTAAAGCTTAAAATAATAGATCTGACAACAAAAATTAACAACATTTCATCCCAAACAAGGAGTGGGATAGAAAAAAAAATGATGCTAGAGACAGCTGTGCTTACATGTACCCCAGTCTGCAAAATACCTTAAGGTCTTGTGAATTTCTTGTTTTTTCTCATTGCTATTAACTGTGAATTGCAGACATGCAGACATACATATTGATATAAATGTAACACGTTAGCAGGAAATGAAAGACTTTGACTATTTAACTATTTGAATTGTTAAGCTAATTATGGAAAAAGTCAAACATAAAGCCGGCATCTAAAAATAGTTTCATCAGGTTCACAGAATATATATATAGGATAGTGGAGAATTCTTTCTACACAACGAGAATCGAAATGTAAGTACCTGCTGGTTGTGTAAAAAGAATTCTCCTATATCCTGTAAAGCTAGCATGCTTGAATGCATTCAGATATTGACGGAAATGAAGTTCATTTCCTGTGTTCCAGGTTTCTGACCTGCAAAAGTGTGTATGGGTAACATAAATATCCAACATCAAAGAGACATGATGAGAAAACTGCTATGCTTTCTTATTCAATTTTGCTTGCTTGGTGTTGAAGTACTCACCAGTGACAATGAGAAATCTGTGTTCTGCTACTCTCCTTGCAGGGCCCATGTTGTGTGGACCCCGTTGTCCTTCATATTCAAAACTCTCGCCATCACTACAAAGACTCCATGTTCCTGACAGTAAAGGAAGGAAGGAACAACAAATAAACAAAAGCGAAAAAATACTGATAACATTCAATATGAATAGCAATGACGAGCACTTTTCCAGTGAGCTTACTGATACTATTTCAGAGATACTTATTCAGAGATAATTTGATTTCTTCTGAGAAAGGAACTATCTTTAGTGCTTATCTAATTATAAACACCATTTTCCATGTTTTTTTTACATTTATTTTAATTAGAAAACATCATCAAACGTCATTTTTACCCCCAAACGGTTTATTTTTGGCATTCTTCACAGGCCACTACAAAGAGAAATTTTACCAGAATAATGACCTTCAAAGCAATAAAAGTCACTATTTCATGTCATCCAGAATAGAGAAGAATGCGAAAAAATCCTGAGAATGCCATTCCGCAAACCATGATGGCACAAAAACGTCCCAAATGCACATAGAACACACAATCTAGGTAGTTATGCAAGTTAACACTGCATTTATGTCAACTTATCTCAAGTCAACTTGCATTTTATTACATTTTATGATAATATTGACACTGTTAATTCTTGTCCTACTATAGCTTGCAATCTCTCTCAAAATATAGAAACAAAAGATGACACAATCAATTCCAGAAGCAAATTCAGAGTTTCCATTTCTCAATCACCTTCCTTCTTGCAGATGTTGACTTCACTCTCAGTGACCTTGCGCGAGTCTTCAAAAGTGACCCCATCGACCTGCAGTGACCTTTCCACCCACCCTACAGGATGAAGGTCAGGTTCATACAGTCTGAAGCGAGCAACATTCTGTGTCACCAGTATGGCTTGTCCAGGCTGGAACTCCATCTAGAATACAGAAATAAAAACTGTTTTTCTCAACCGGCATGGTACTTCATCTTCTTTTAGGTTTCCAAATACCTGGTAAGAACAAACATTATTGAAAAAGCTTCCATCAGAATTAAAGAATTTCTGAGGTCCATTACTGTGCTGTTTCCAACTTTTAAGATTTTTTGCTCTGCTCATTGTTTTGTATCTCATATTGTTTATTTGTATTGTTTTATTAAATCTGTCTTTTGATCTTACAAAAAACACGTTTTCAGCAAATTCATGTGTGAAGTTCAGATTTTGTGGACGGATGCATTTTTGGTCCCCCAACAAGCAAATTTTCATATTTTCATCCGAAGATGGAAGGTCCGGTTCTGGAGAAAGCCCTGGTCTTTTGTAAGCTTATTACTATGAGCGAGCAAGAGAAAATCCCTGTAGCATTGTTTTGCACGTAAATAGACATGTAATTGAAACATTATGTATCACTTTAATAAACACTAAATAACAAATGCATAAAAGCTGTTGTTGCACCTTGACTGTACTGGTCCTCATGGGCACTGTCTGCTGTAGAACCTGTACCCCCCTCCCACCCTCCACAGAAGCAGGGTTTAACACAGTCAGGGTGTAGCTGCCATCAAGTAATCTGGGCATTGGAAAAAGGAATCATGAGTATTATTCATGCATTCGATGGGATTCAGCACAGGGATTCAGCACCATGGAATCACCACCATGACTTCAGCACCAATTGGATTCAGCATCATAGACTAAGCACCATGAATTCAGCACCATAAATCAGCACCATGGATTCAGCACCCTGAATACAGCACCATGGATACAGCACCATGGATTCAGCCCCATGGATTAAGCACCATGGATTCAGCACCATGGATTCAGCACCATGGATTCAGCACCATGGATTCAGCACAGGGATTCAGCACCATGGATTAAGCACCATGGATTCAGCACCATGAATTCAGCACCATGGATTCAGCACCATGGATTCAGCACCATGGATTCAGCACCATGAATTCAGCACCATGGATTCAGCACCATGGATTCAGCACCATGGATTCAGCACCATGGATTAAGCACCATGGATTCAGCACCATGAATTCAGCACCATGGATACAGCACCATGAATTCAGCACCATGGATACAGCACCATGGATACAGCACCATGGATACAGCACCATGGATACAGCACCATGGATACAGCACCATGGATACAGCACCATGGGCTCACCTCACCTCACCTAGTCCCATTCTCATCTAGAGGGTCGGGGACCATGGTTGCCTCTAGCACAAGTCTCTGCCATCCCCCCTTTTCCATGGGTTCAGCACCGTGGATTCAGCACCATTGATACAGCACCATGGATTCAGCACCATATATGTCATATCAACAGTGAGCATGTTCAGTACTTAACCCTAATCCTACAGATGGACAAGCTCTGTATATAAAGCTTATAAACTATTCTAAGGATTTTAAACTATTCAGACAATTTGGTAGTCAAAATACATCTTTAACAGTACTTAAAACAAAAAGTTTGAACTTACTTCTTGTATCTGTTGGCGACATTTGATGTTGAACAGTCATGAGAACAGCTACCTTCAGTTGCATCTGTATTCTGTCTGGAATGTTCGATTTCAAACTGTCTCAACTGTGGGTCGTTTACTGCACCTCCATCATTCGTGTCCCTGAAATATAAGCACACTTGGTCACCCCTACCCTTTCAAATAAGTGTTTGAGGTCCTTATAACTATATGTGCAGAGGTATGATGCCATAGTTTTCCTCATACAACAAATTTGTGTCCAAATCCGGGGCCAAAAATGGGCCACTGTGCATACATGTACCACTACTGGCAAGGGTGGATGTCACTTGAAGAAAAATATCAGGACTGTGCAAGTGACTAATAAACTGGTGGATGAACCAACTACTGAGAGTATCTGATACCAGCTCAAATAAGAACAAGAAATAGTCATGTCACAAAGTACTTTCAACCAACGATCATAGAGTGGAACTTGTTGGATGTAGTAGCATCCTCAATGGATAGTTTTAAACAACATATGTAGTCAGATCTTTAGTATGCCAGATTGATACTAGTAGTGTAATACAACCAGCTGCTGCCACACCACATGCTTACAAAGCTGGTGACGTGTGTTGCACCGAATGGAGGCTATATAGATACAGATGTAGATACTACACAATGTAGGAATTTTCTTTCATGCATTATGATGAATGTTGTCACTTGATTACAAGGGCTGCCATACGTACCATGTGTCCCACCACCAATGCTCCTTGTTTGGAAGCTCACTGTATGTAACATTCAGCCCTGTCTCCTGGAGTAGACGGTACATTCGTCTGGAAAATAATGGAGCACAATTACTTTGAAATTCTGAAACATGCTTCTTTCCTTCTCAATTGTTGGTTCTAGGTCATATTTTGTGTAATGAATAGTAACCTGTCATACTCATAGATAGAATAAAGGTGTGTCAAGTGTTGTGAAATTCAGCCAGTTGGCTATGACAAAAATCAACAATTGCTTCAAAATCATCATCACTTGGCTGCTATGCATTTGCTACATCTGAGTATCGGTATCAGCAGATGTTGTGAATTAAATGGTAATACCTGACAAAGAATGGGTGAACAGTTCGGTCATCCGCACCAATCCTAGTAAGCACTGGAACTCCCTGTAACAGGGAAGAGTTTAAAAATTGTAAACAATATCAGATTCTACACACTGCCTCTTACTATACAAGAAGCTTTTGTTTACAGATAACGATAAATATTCAGAACACAAAACCTTTGATGACAATTTGAAGTGACAAGTCAGAAACTTTCTGTCCCATGGATGCATCATAGGAGGGTTGTACTACACTGTTGTTCACTGGAATTTCAGACAATTGTCACACCTGTTTCCACTTGAACACAATTGTTCATAAGACAAGTTAATAACATTAAACTTTGTTATGCTAACCAGTAACTCGACTCAGAGTGAGTTGAAAACATCTTTAAAAATCTTTTTGCTGCTGCGCTTTGAAATACAGTCATGTACTTTGAAAATGTGGCCTCTGATTTGCCAGATTTGTGTCAACTGACTATTACAAAAAATGCTATGGATGATAGGTGAACTAACATCAATTGTTTAATCTATTTCAGAACATAGATTATATGTATGTATAAAGAGATAGACTCACTTGTAAGTTTGACACATGCCTGTCCGCATCATTTTCTGCAATACAAGCCTGGGGAAAAGTTAGACACAAAATATTAGCATTTGGTTGGATTTAGCACTAGGTTTTGAGCATTTCTCCTTGCTGTTTGAATGTCATGGTATATTTTAATAGGGAAGCAGTACTAGCTCTTCTCCATTAACATGTTTGAGGCACCTCTTCAAACACGGACTCCAGGCCATTTTACGTCCCTTCTGAAAGATGGGTGCAGCCCCAACCCTGAGTTACCAACTAATTGCTCATCTACTACAAGGTTGAGGTGAGCTTAAATAGGGACATCCCCCCCATTGTCACTAGACTAAGTATCACTTCATCACAATGTCAAACATTTACAAATACATGCACTCACTTCCATAATAGCCTTTACAGAAGGGTCAGCAGTGCTGGTACTGATGTCATGTCTGAAGGGGTGCAAAATATCAACTGGATATTAATATGTATCTGCAGATAAAAGACTGCAAAGGCATCAATATCTAAGGTTTACACTGTATCAAACTTGAAAGGCCTAGGAAAAAATCTTGTGATTCAGGTTGCCAGACAATTACTGTAAATGCAGAAATTCTCGCGATGGATTAATGTTCGCGGTTTTTGCGGTGACCACTTCACCGCGAACATAAAACCACCGCAAAATTTTTCTATTATGGTATTAGACTGCAGTCTATGGTGTTACCTTGAAGTTAAATCCACCACGAAAAGTCCCTTTTCCCGCTACCGCAAAATTAAATCCCCGCGAACTTAAATGCATTTACAGTACTAGCAAAAAGCTTCCTACCTCAGCCTTTTTTTGATGGGTTGTTGGCGAGGGATAATTTTCCATCTGACAAACATCTGAGAGATGTTGTAGAGTCACTTTTTAATATGATTCTTAATTTCTACTGCAACAGAGAATTGTGCTTGAACAAAGCATCTCTTGGTAATCTTAAGGTTTCCAATGCATTGAACATACCTGTGTCTTGGTGTATTTGGGCTTTACATGCGGTCATACATCTAAGTTGAATTCTATAAAAAAAACGAGAATCCCTACCAATCCTAACATACATGTAGCTCTTAACTTTTATAGGCCTTTGTTTTCTAGGCAAAAGTGTTACCTGAAGAACACATTGCTGTCCCCGTACTCTTCCTTCTTGATCCACCCGGCCAGTGACACCACAGCCAGGGCCCTGTCAGGGTGGTGGGTTGCTAGGTGCCACGCCCCATGGCCACCCATGGAGTGTCCTGCAAAGATCACCCTCTGTGTGTCCACCTTGTTCTGTATCCAGGATACAGGTTCTATCAACTGAAATGTCAGGGACAAGAAAATGCATGATGAGTAGTCTTCCAGTTAAAATTGTTGACCTGCATGACCCCTGTAGTGTCCATACTCAGGTACCTCCTGTAGCATCTGTACCCCTTGTAGTGTCCAGACCCCCTGTAGTGTTTGTATGCCAAGGAGTGTCCACACCCCATCTAGTGTCCATACCTACTGTGGTGATAACCTTACCCCCAGTAGATCGTGAGATCGTGTGGTGTAATCGGCAGCGCGTTGGTCTCATCAAATCCTGCTGTGCCACCGATCTTGTGCCCTTGGGAAAGGCACTTTACACGACTTTTTCCTCTTCACTCAGGTGAAAATGAGTACCTAGCTTAGGCTAGGGACGTCCCTCGGATAGGACGTTAAATAAAGACAGTGCCATAATGATCAACATAACGATCAACGATCATAATGATCAACATAACGATCAATGATCGTGGGCACTAAAGGAAGAAAGAAAGAAAAGTAGTGTCTGTAACCCCTGTACTGTCTGTACCACGATTGTATGTTTATTGCAAACTGTTGCCAAATATAATTTGTAATTTTGAGAGCACTCTATTGCAACATATTAACATAAAACATTGAAATGTAGCATCTGTACCCACTGTTACTTTTAAATTAAGTATCAGCTGTTACAGTAGTGTCTGTGTCCCCTTAGCGTCTGTACCCTCACTTTAGGTTCACTGCAAGATTCTACAATTTTTGTTTTTCAAATCTAGCTAGATTATTTTCAAGTTGAAAACCCTTCCCCACTACACAAGAATTCCTCTCCCATCCCTAATAATTTACCTCTTGTAGACAGTGCAATGCTGTCATGGATGTCAGTGCTCCTGGGCCCTCCCAGTTGTGTGCTCCATGTCTGATGAAAAAAAAAAATATTTTGGTTCATTTTTTGGAACATGAAAGTTCCTTGAAATTATTAAGTTCTGTGTTTGGTATTTAGTATCAATTAGCCTGGTAGTTGAAATTGTACCTTGTATGTCGAGCAATTACGTTCATATATCCCCTAAGCTAACCTTGTTGGTGCCAGAGTCCAGGCCGTCTCTATGCCAAACTTCCAGTCTCTGCCTTCCATCCTCTTGTAACTATCAGCCTGGTTCTGAGAAGACACACCTTCATACAGGACACAACAAAACACAGAAATAAGGCCACAGCTAGTTGATAATTGATAACTATTATGAATATTTCAATATTCAAAATTGAAATGATAAACTCCCAAACTTCCTACCTGCTAAATTAGGTATCTCACTGGACTGTACCAAATTGCTCTGAATTGCAAATGGCATTCATAAAGTGACACCAATAGGTGCAATTGCGATATCTATAAATATGATAATTACATGTAATTGATAAAATGGTGCAAATGGGCACAAATTAGCGCAAAATAGTGAACATTTGATAAAGCTTCAATCGGTCAGTCTCTGTAAACCATGTTGTTTATATGTCTGTCCTTGGTGCTGAAATACTGTCATATACAACAAATGCTTCTGATTTTCTCTTCATCTTTTATTCCTTGAACCGACAAGTTTTGAAATTAGAACTACACACATACCTGTACCATGATGAGTCAGCAAGACCTGAAAAACACAGGTCAAAACAAAGTTAGAGCTAGACTGGTTCATTTTCCATAGTGCAGCTTTCATGAATTAAACCTTTTTGTAGCCTAGGGGTTGAATTGTACAGTTTTTCTATTACAGAGCATTAACTATTGTAAACATTATTACATTTCAACTTTGAGAATACATGTAAGTTACAAATACATGATATTTAATCCTTAAAACCTATTAACATCCTCATTTTTACATGTAATACTTCTATTTAGTTAAAGAATATTTTGGAACAACTTATTCCTGGGTTCAACTTGGTAATGCTGGTACTTGAAGGAATGACATTATGTCTGACTTACTGGACACCTCCTGGTCACACAGTCCTTTAGGGGTGGGATTGCTGCCGCATGCTGGACCTACAGTTCATACAAATTGCATTGGTTATTCATATCTACGTTGTGAAATACCATCCTAATTTTACCATGTTTATATATGACAAAAAGAAAACTACTCTCATATTAACATCACAGAACCAAAACATCACAAAAATGGAATTTTCAACTTCCACTGTCTAAGGAAAAAAAGGCAAACCCAATAAGTTTGAGTATAGAGTCAACATTGTTCCCCATCGTTTGTTTGTCTTTTTTCCTGTTATTAGCTTGCCATTAGTTTTCGGCCAAGAATTTGCAAAAATTTATCTATTGGATCCGAACAGTATAAAAGTAAGAAAATGTGGTCAGGCCTTATACTTCTTTGTTCCGTTTATATAAAATATACTCGTAAAGTTACATTCACATGTAAATCTGTCACACGTACAGTATGATATATCAGAAAGGAAACATTTTTTTTCCATTTTAGTTTCCTAGGCCTTACCGATCCGTCATGGTCCAGGAATGTGAAAACAAATGACTGCCCATATGTCCGACATCTCAGGTTGATGGTGACGACCTGAGAATTCCCCTCAGAACCGCTCACTTGGAGGGTTAATCTACAGCAACAGAGACATGGTCAACACACTAGGGTTAACATATTACAACTGCATTCTTTAACCATTCTTTATAAACTTCAGCAGCCTTTTATTAGCTTGAACTACAAGGTAGTTTTGTGTTTAGAGTAATCTTTGTTTGAGGCCCCAATGTTATGCCATGGGGAAAGGCACTTCATAATCTAACTTGCATCATGTGAAAATAAGCATGAAGCTTTTTTTCTTCTTCTTCTTTTGCACAAATCAATAGTTAGGGTAATTACATATCAGACCAGACATAAAGACGGAGGGCCAATGGTTAAGGAGAGCCACACATGTTAATGTCAACCCATCACTCGTATCAAAAAGAGAATGAATATTATTGGAGCAAACACCAAGATGGCACCCTACTTATTCCAATACTGCTGTAAGTTATACATATCAAAGTCTTCTTAAAGGCACTGAGACAAATGCAGTAAAGCATAACAAGTAAATGCCATAAAAAGATAACCTTTTTGAGTACCTACTTCATATCCTGACAAGAAGTCTGCTCCATATGAACCCCTTCCTTTGTTGTAATGTACACATCATATATTCTTACCTACATAGAGTACAAACAATGGAACAGGAAATAAAAGCAAGTTCAATCATCATTTGGTCTTAGAACTTCAAAAATTTCAAAGTTTCTATAATAACACAAAGTAATGCTATGAACTGAATGATGTCAAAAAATCTCAGGAGACTATATGATAAAACTGATAGAATTGAGATAAAAGAAAAAGAAAACTCTTTCATTCTTTGGCAGATACCTGTCCAGGTGCAAGTGGAAACCTTCTGCTAAGCTCCGGTTGGTTGATTGATACTTTTGGCCCTTTGGGGCCTCCTTCCTGCTTGACCAATGAAACCCTGATGTTCTTGATCCAGTGTGTTGGATGGTGATTGGCTATCGGCAGAGGGATCACATGACCAAGGACTGTACCATCTAGCAGGTCTGGCAGGTAGGGAGGGGCCAGGACCTCTAATACATTGCTTCCTGTTCAAAAAATGGAACAGTAAATTGTGCATTTAGGAGATACATGTACAAAAGCAATGTTGATTCTTAAGGCACAAATTATGGGTATACTTTCCATAATGCAATAAAGCCTAAAAGAACTGACAAAAGCAAAACTTACCAGCCAGCTTTATATTAAAAGTGACTTGCTGAAAAACAAAAAAATACAGTCTGTGTTATGTCTGTTGTATAGATGGAATGACTAATAGTGAGATTAAATCTAGCTACAAGTTACTAGCAGTCGTATCTTGGTCAAATTGTAATGCATGCTTCTTTGGCTTTGGGTATGAACAATTTTCATTTCATCTCTTAAGAACTCAAGAATAATATTCTGATCTACACAGCCATTGATAAGTGTTTTTGATGCCTGAATATGGACTTAATTGTAATTGTACTGTACTTTAATTTGTACTTACCTGTGTAACTTTTGTTCTTAGTTTGATGTATACAGTATGGATTCCTCTTGTTAGAGGAACAGAAAACCTAAAGCAAACAAAATGGACATGACATAATTGTATTAAAGTTATGTTTGATTTTATTGATCTTAATGAACACATTATTACAAGGGGAAACTACAGACACTGCAGGGCAATGGATCTGTTCTTAAGTTGTATACAGTATAATATGATCAAAATGTTAAAGACTTCTGCTATATAAAGTGCAGAGAAGACTAACGATTGTCAGCTTTCACACAATGTCAGCAACCTACCAGTACTGGTCTCTGTGGTACACCTCCCCTGCTACAGGAATATTGTCAATGTAGAAAGTCGGCACACCTGAGAAAGGGAATGCAACAGTGACTTCATCAAGGTTAGTCCATATATATAAACAGGAATGAAATTTTTAACCCCCCAAAATCTCAACCTCCAGAAGGGATCATTTAGATGGCAAGGTGGTCTTGATTATGATGTTTAGGGTTGTTGACAATCTAAAGGTTCTGGGTTTGAATCCCCAGCCAGCCGCAATGTTGTTTCCTCAAGAATTATTACTAATATTAGGCAAATACAATACTAGTGTGTTACATTGTACCCCCCCCCCCAAGTCCACTGCGAACACGGAACAACTACTACATACCCAAGGTTTGTACGAGCACTTTGACATCGTTGTCATTGACAGTAAACTCGCCGACCATCCAGCCCTGCCACTCGGTGATGGCCATGGAGCCGAGGGACATGACCAGGTCATTCCAGCTCACCTGGGGGGACACCTGCAGCCTCTCACCTGCAGACTGAAGAAGCAGGTGTTCCATTAGAATCTCCGCCCTGACTTACTTACATTAGGTTAGTACAAAAAAGCTGTTTTATAGGTATGCCAGGCCCCTTTCATGGCACTTTTCGTGCAGTTCAAGGGGGTCTACCAAAAAGTGATAACAACAAAGCAGATATGGACAGCAACATATTCTTTCTCACCTTTTGATTAAGAGTGCTCCACTTTACCTCCCCACCCTGTATCAACTCAGAATAGAAGACAGCCTTCTTGTTAAACCTGGCGGCAGAGACGTTGGCGATACCGCCCCAGGATGCCACTGGATCACCATCTATCTCAACTTTACCAATCACGAAGGGACCTGAGAGGAAATACAATTTGCATTTGGTAAACAGTCAAAATCTGCTGAAATGGGCACCGCTTTGTATTATCAAACCATTGCAGTTATCAGTATCATTGATAAAAATGGATATATGTTCTTACTAGCATATACTTGGCCTTCAAGAAGTAATTCACTTCTAAGTATTGAAAGATGCACCAGTATACACTGTAACATTACATGTAGTGAGAAAATGTTAAATTTGTTTCTTACCCAAAAAATGCCACTTTCTCACGAAATCTGTCAGCTTTCCTGAAATAAAAAAAGGCATCATTCATTTCTATGTTACCGGGTAATCATCATGTAAGAGCTGTACTAGTACATAACTGTATCAATGGAGGGTTGATAAAATTCTGTACAGTAATAACATAAAAACATAATATTATGTATTGATGTGAATTATTACAAAATTTACTGGTGAAATGATATGGACACCTGTTAGTTTTGCTGCCTGTTGGAAGCAGCTGGAGGCTTTCTTCTTCTCCCCCTGTCTGTCATACACCTCCCCCAGCTGGGACCACGCCCACCCGTCATCTGATGATGCCTGTAAGGTCTGGACAAGACAGGCCGTGGCTGGTTCCCACTGTGGGAAACAAACAAACAAACAACTTAAAACAAACAAACAAACTGTAGGCTCTGGAGGAGACAGGGCCGGATGATGGCTGGTTCCCACTGTGGGAAACAAACAAACAACTTAAAACAAACAAACAAACTGTAAGGTCTGGAGGAGACAGGCCGTGGCTGGTTCCCACTGTGGGAAACAAACAAACAAACAAACAAACAACTTAAAACAAACAAACAAACTGTAAGGTCTGGAGGAGACAGCCATGGCTGGTTCCCACTGTGGTAAACAAACAAACAAACAAACAAACTGTAAGGTCTGGAGGAGACAGGCCGTGGCTGGTTCCCACTGTGGGAATCAAACAAACAACTTGAAATAAACAAACAAACGACATCACAACAGCAGGGGATTGCTCATTCCTTGACAAAGACTGGTGCTGTTCAGTCGGAAATTTGGGTGAGTTCAATTTTTGTGTTGGATATTACAGTTCAATAAAAACAAACTGTAGCTGTAAGGTCTGGAGTAAGACAAACCATGGCTGTTTTTCACTGTGATTCATGAAAGGTTCAGGATAGTATCTGAAAATCAGTAATTGCTATTTGGCGTAATTTTCTTATTACCTGGATGTCGAACCTAATCATTGATCCGTGAACAGTTTCATCAGGTTGGTACGTCACTGAATAAAGAGACTCTTTTTACACAACCAGTGCTTTATTCTCACCGACGTTTCGGTGACCGTCTGTCACCTTCTTCAGGGCAATTCTGACTGGTTCACATTGTACTGCAGGACAGATGTCGCTGCTCACAGTTCAGATGCGGTCACAAAACGAAAAAGTATTTACATATGTATATGGCACCACTAGTAGGCAAGACTGAGTACCACATAAAGAACTCTAAACACCTGGCAGAAGAGTTGACTGGCATTCTTGTTGAGGAAGACGAAATGTTCCTATCCCACGATGTAGTATCTCTGTTCACTAACACACCTATCCCAGAGACACTAGACATCATCAAACGCAGACTCCTGAATGACACTGAACTGAACAAGAGAACCAACCTGGGAGTAGATGACATCATGGTACTTCTGGCGTTCATCGTGACAACAACCTACTTCAGTTTCAGAGGAGTCATCTATCAGCAGAAGTTCGGGACTGCCATGGGAAGCCCAGTATCACCTGTGTTGGCCAACCTTTTCATGGAGTGGCTAGAGCAGCAAGCCATAGCCACAGCACCTGTCAACTGCAAGCCAAAGTTGTGGAAGTGGTATGTGGACGACGTGCTAGAACTGTTAAAGAAGGGAACTCAACAAGAACTGACTGACCACCTTAACACTATTGACACTACAGGCAACATCAAATTCACCCATGAAGCAGAAGAGAACAACACCATGCCATTCCTGGACACTTTACTGGTAAAGAAGGATGACGGCACTGTGAAACTGCTGGTATACAGAAAGAAGACACACACAGATCAGTATCTCAACTTCAACTCACACCACCCCCTCCACCAGAAGCTGGGAGTCATCCGTACACCGATGGACAGGTGCAAGGCAGTCGTCACGGAAGAACCAGACAGACAGCTGGAGATGCAACACATTCAGTCTGCCCTTGCCCGGTGTGGCTACCCGGACTGGACATTCAGACAAGTCCAACAACAGAGCAATAGAACCAAGCAGAAGAAAGACAAGAAGAAACGAGAGGAAACATCGAAAGGAAGGGTGACCTTACCATACATCAAAGGCATCACTGAACCTCTTGAGAGAATATTCAGGAAACACAACATTGCTACAGCAGTCAAGCCGAAAACCACACTGAGAAACCTTCTGGTACATCCAAAAGACAAACTGCAAGACACTGTGAAGACAGACTGTATATATCGGATACCATGCATGAGCTGCGACCAAGTCTACATTGGGGAGACAGGGAGAACATTTGGATGCAGACTAGCAGAACACAGGAAAGAGGCAGAGAACGTCAAGGGGGGACGGTACACTAGATCGCAGAAGAAGGAAGCTGAGAAAGAAGAGAACAAATCAGCAGTGACAGACCACATCATGAGAAATAACTGTGTCATAGACTGGGACGGGGCCAAGGTGATTGACAGAGAGGACCACAGATGCACCCGCTGGATAAAGGAGGCTGTATGGATTAGGAAGTCGTCTCCTGTCATGAACCGAGATGAGGGGGGTACAGACTCAGCCACGTGTGGGACAATATTCTTAAGAAGTAGAAAAAACTTACATTAATTCATCGTTAATTGACAACTGATTGCGTTATGGATGTATTACACTCCTTTACGTTTGGGAACGCATTGTAAATATGTGCATAAAGCTGTCTGTATATACATATGTAAATACTTTTTCGTTTTGTGACCGCATCTGAACTGTGAGCAGCGACATCTGTCCTGCAGTACAATGTGAACCAGTCAGAATTGCCCTGAAGAAGGTGACAGACGGTCACCGAAACGTCGGTGAGAATAAAGCACTGGTTGTGTAAAAAGAGTCTCTTTATTCTAATCATTGATGTAAATAACAGGATGTTTTTGTACCTTTTGGTTCACCCTGAGGCTGGTGACATGGTCCAGCTTGATTGACTTGCATCCTGTTTTCTCCAACCTTTTGCTCTCTTTCTCAAGAAGCTGTAAGGATGATTTCTGTAACACCAAAATGAAGTATTTATCTAAAACATTTTGTCAGTGACTCTTTTACTGTATATATGGGCCAGGTGCCAGATTGGCACTCTGTCAGTCAGTTACTGCACAACAATGTCCGGATGTGGTTTGTTTATGTGTCAGGGGCCTTGACCTTTGACCTATGCATGCACAGTTGTATACATGAACAGGCTTATTGTCAGAGCTCACCACAGATGACAATTTGAAAATATACAACATCAGCGTCATCATATAGTTTATAGAAATCAACTCTTAAAGTTTGCACAGTGTCAGACAAATAAATAAACGTTCAAACAAACAAACAAATCAAAATATTTACCTGTGCATCCTTCTTTTTACACAGTGAAGGCCTAGAAAAATACAGAATGACCAATAAAATATACAGAGTACTCAATGGCCTCATTTTTTCAATCTGCAGCTACCTTTCCCTATCTTGAACCTCTGCAATCGTTGGAATGACGAGACAATAATATACACATCCTGAAAGTGTGAAAGTTAGCCTAGCTCCACATCACAAAGCACCTCAGGCTACATGTGTCAGGTACTGGTCATAGTGGGATAGTCTATATTTTGAAGGGGGTATACATCTATTCCAAACTAATGTACTTCCTAAAAGATACTTTGAGTCATTTAATATTAGTACAGATAGTAATACTATTACTTATATACATTCGTCTATTAGTATTATTTCTCTGATTTCTTCTGTATTGTTTTCTTATAGCCTATTCATACTTGAATACACCTATGTTAGAGTAGATAGCTCCAAGTCACATGTGCAAGATGGCGTCCCAACGAAACAGGCAATGTGGGTCATCATTTCTTTACGCCTTTTCTCCCTCAAACTTTCTAGTTGTTGCGTCACTTAGAGATCTATAGTTCTATGATGGACCAAATGACGTCTACACAAAATTTTGTCAAGAGAAATGTTATACGTGGTGATAGAATGGCAATATTTTGAGGGTGACGCCACCACTTCCGGGTTTTCAAATCGGCCCGCCCCTGCGCGCGTGTTGCTAGTGGTACGATGTTTGCTTGTCCGTGTGTTTGTCCAATCACGCTCACTGCTCTAATTACTGATCCCCATAGATCACCTCGTGCTGTAGCACAGATTTGATCAGGATCAGCAGAGGTAAAGGACAGGGTACTGTCATTGGAAGGTGAGTGGTTTAGCTGTCCTTGGTTTTAACAAAAAAATGGTCGTGCCATTCTCATGGTAATTGACATGGGCGTGTCCACCAAATTGCCATTGAATATAAATACGACTTTACTGTAATAGGGGAAATGTTGACGGGAATTAAATTTCGTAGTAGCCAGAAAATCGAGTTTTCACGGTTGTTTTCAGTTATGCGATGTTTGCAGTGGAGACATAGATATATTCACTGAAACACAAGAGGCAAGTAGAAACCAAGTCTCCAAGCTCCCAAGGACAAGAATCAAACCCAAGCCCGCCAGCCTTTTAGCCTAGCTGTTAGTGGTATTTTCAACACTAACCACTAAGCAAAAAAGTTTTATCATACTGAGCAAAAGTGGTATGTTACGCTTAAACTAAATACGGTTTATTACCGGTAATTATAAGAAGCTCGCACACACACACACACACGCAATACACAAACACACACACAAACACTGGTTCATCGTCTGTTGTTCTCTGTCAGGTGAGGGTTAGACATGCAAGTAGATGTGAGGGCTTCATGGCAGCTTACCATTAGCTTCTATCTTTAGAGTTAATGCCAAGCAAAGAACCCAAGAAATTCTGCTTTTCAGACCTTGCTCCTGTAGACCAGACTGAGGTGTGAGGGAACCATGAGCCGCCCGGAGTATGAGGATATCCTGGAGGGGAAGCGGCAGTACAGTGACCTGGGGTTCTCCATGGAGGCATACGATCCACCACGGTACAAACACTGTAAGCCGCGTGCTCCAGAGAAAGTCAAGGAAGATGTGCTGAATTCTACACGAGTGCTCAGTGTCATTGAACAGGTATATGGATACAAAAAATGTATATGTCATTTGAATACTTAGGAACAATAACTTCAAGACTGAGTTCTTTAGATTACATTCAACCATATTATGATTCAATAAACACAGACATTTGTACATTAGATATACACCCTTCTGATGTTAGTTGATCATCAAACTTCACAAATTGATATAGGTTGTTTGTTGCTTAAAGTATGATGAGATATGAAGTGGTCCTACTCTTGTCCTCTTGGTGACCTTTGATCTCCATCCTAGTGGTGTTACCCTTGACCTTATGGTAACCTATGACCTCACTAGTTGTGCTACTCTTGACCTTATGATACCTTTGAACTCACTAGTGATGCTGCTTTTGACATTGTGGTGACCTTTGATCTCCTTCCTACTACCTCTGACCTTATGATTAACTTTGACCTCCTCACTAGCTGGCTACAGAAACGGACCAATCAGAAGACGATCTGCTGTCCCAGGCCAGGGCCATGGTTGAGGAGATGGGACACAACCTGAGGATGAGGTCCATCAGGTTCTTTGCCTACTTCCTCAACAAGATCTTCAAGGCTCTGTACAAGAGGATCTATGTCAATGGGGATGACCTGGAAAAGGTTGGTCTTTTTTTTTTCTTTTCCTGCTGTGTGATTGTTTACAGACCATTTAATGTTAGATTAGTTAGAAGAGGTTAAAAGATGGGAAGGAGCAAAATACTTGCAGACTGTTTGAATGCACAACTAAACATACTATAAGAGTCGTAATGCTTCTCCTGCTTCTGATTGGAGTGTTGGGTTGTCATAGAAGCCTTATTGATCAGAAAGAAGTAATTGTTTGTTGTTGCAATTTTTAGTTCAAGCACACCAAATTGTCTCAACTTTAGGCTAATTTTGCATTGCAATCTGTGGTTAAATGAAATATGAGCAGTTACACTGTATTCTGAATCACCCAACGTACACCCGACCTCATGTGGGATTGCCTGAAGGCTTAGGGCAATCCAACATGATCTACATTTATCGTATCTCTCTTTTCAGCTAGCTAAGATGTCGAAGGACCAGCCCGTCCTCCTGCTCCCCTCCCACCGCAGCTACATCGACTTCCTCATGCTGTCTTACGTGGCCTACTGTTATGACTTTCCTCTGCCTGTCATTGCTGCTGGGGCTGGTAAGTCTTGTGTTTCCTTACCTTTGTTTGACAGGTTAACTGTTTCAAGGTATGTTCGTTGAAGTTTGAAAGGTGGATCGTAGGCTGTATACACAGGGTGTATGGCCTCTGTTGGTCAACATGGTAAGATCCTAATGTAATATACTGAAAATGTAGAAACTTTCGCGGTGGTTTAATGTTTGCAGTTTTCGCCGTGGCCGCTTCACAGCGAATCAAAAACCACCGCAAACATTTTTCCATCATGATGGCAGTTAGAGACTACAGTGCATGGTGCTACCGCGAACTTAAAAACACTGCGAAAAGTCATTTTTCCTGCTACCGCAAAATTAAATCCCTGCTAACTTAAATGCATTTACAGTACTTTTCATGGACTTATTTGTGTTATACCCTATACATGTAGCTTTGGCTATGCATGGCTAGATAGTCCTATACAAAAAAATTACCTGCCTCTGCCACATAAGCCATACCTGTAAGCTGACTCAGTTCTGTTGCAAAGTTCTTTTCTGCAGATTATGCTTCTTCTGCACTGTACATCACTTAAAGTTAAAGCTCCTCCAATTTTAGCTGCTGGGACAGTGTGAATACAAATTTGGATCTGTTAATGTTACAAGGTCCTTCCAGTGCTCTGTATCATCATAAAGCCAACATCAGGATCATCTACTGTAACAGTTTCTAAATGTTGTTTGTTGTCTTGTTGCAGATTTCATGGGGATGAAGTTTGTGGGAACTCTGCTGAGAAACTGCGGAGCGTTCTTCATGAGGAGGTCATTTGGTTCAGACAGGCTTTACTGGGCAGTGTTCACAGAGTATGTTCAGACCCTGATACGTAATGGAGACTCGCCCATGGAGTTCTTTGTGGAGGGGACGAGAAGTCGCACTTCGAAATCACTCTCTCCAAAATTTGGTAAGTCTACAAAATGTACATGTCACCATGATAATTCTTTATCCTTCTTAGTATTTTCAAATCATATCTCGTCTGTGTCTGTATGTCTGTATATTAGGTAACATGACCAAAGCTTAACCTTTTGCATGCTAAAATAGCCATTGGCTACAAATGCTCTATTGGTTACTGGTTATTAGGCAGCATGAAGAAGTTTAAACTTTCTTTCCCAGTAGATATCTACAAATGCATAGTGCATCTTACAAACTTTGAAGTAATGTTTCATGTTATAATGTCTTGGCGTTCAAGGGTTAGGGTGTTTGACTCAAAACCCAGAGGTACAGGGTTTGAATACCCTGACATGCCATTGTAGTTGTGCCTTTAATTTGAAACAGGCACTTGGTGTGGCTATCCTAACACTCCACCTAAGTGTAAAAATAAGTATCTGACTTTGGTTCTGGAGGTGTAAAAACAGTGGAAGGGGAGGGATGGGCTCTGTTTTCTTCTGCCTTAGGCCACACCAATTTAATTTCTTAGTTCACGGATTCGCTCGCTCCTATTTTTTGGAGAAAAAAATAAAAATAAAAATTACCACTCAGCAAATTTTCACCATTAATGAAACCATTCACCAACTTTCTGGTGTAGCAAATTGGCCTTTGTATTATAAGCTCCTTAAAGTGTGGGTACAGGTGCTGTTACTGTACAATAATAGTGCTTTTGTACTTTTTTCAAGCTAAAAACTTTTTTCTTTATGTTTTGGATTAGCTGTTACCTTTACCCCAACCATTTTACAATTTTTATTTTTATTTCGCCCTCTCGCTCCATATTTTTTATGAAAAAATCCGTGAACCAAGAAATTAGATTGGTGTGGCCTTAGGCACTGCCCCTACAGCCTCAAAAGAAGGCTAGTATTGGACTACCTTACAGTTTACCTTTACCTTTGTGTTTCTAGGTCTCCTGTCAGCAGCTATTGAACCGTTCCTGACCGGCTCAGTGTACGACATTACCGTCGTCCCCATCAGTATCAGCTACGACCGGCGCCTGGAGGAAACCCTGTACGCCAGGGAGCTGCTGGGGATCCCTAAACCAAAGGAATCCACTTCAGTAAGTAATTTAGCTGGTCCAAACAATAACAGAGGCAAATTCATATATGTTTCCATCTATTTCATCTCAAGACAACTTTATTACCCTTCAACTTACTGTAAATACAGACATTTTTGCGGTGGTTTTATGTTCGCGGTTTTTGGGATGCCAATTCACCGCAAACTTAAAACTACCGCAAACATTTTTTATTGGCAGTAAGAGACTACAATGCATGATGCCACCATGAACTTAAAACCACTGCAAACAGTCCTTTATCCCGCTACCGCAAAATTAAATCCCCACAAACTTAAATGCATTTACAGTATACAAAATCTGATTTCCAAGAAGGGGGCCCAGTATATACCTGTCAGGCATGTTAACGTTACAATCTGTGTGGTAAAGTATGCTCTGACCTTGACCTCTCGCTGTAGATACTTATGATATAGATGAGGTAGATACTAGCATAAAATTAACCACAATGTAATACATGTAGTCAATCCGAAGGCCTGCCGTAGGGTTGATACACATGCTTGATACATGCTTTTGATTCTTTAAAATTTAATTTGTTTCTTTCAGGGACTGGTGAAGGCACGTAGTGTGCTACAAGAGAATTATGGGAACATCCACGTCTGTTTTGGTGAACCGTTGTCAGTTAGGAAGTTGGCAGAGGGAAGAATCGACCGCAGTATTCACGGACTACATCCAAGGTGTGTTTTAGATTGTCTACCAGGTAAAGGTAATGGTAAATAGCATTGTAAGCTGTAGGGGCAGAACATTGTTGTTCGCTACTGTGTTTACGGAATGGTATATGGAGGGAAGCCCAATATTCTTCTTCCGCAGCCTTTAACCTTCCCAACTTGCCAATTTTCATACCAGGTTGGAGTGAGGAAAGTCGTGTAAAGTGCCTTCCCCAAGGACACAGCGTCAAGTCAGGAATGCCAGGAATCAAACCCATGACTTCTCAACCTTGTGTCCGCTATCTATCTAATGAAGGATTATATATCACATTTGTAGGCATTGTGCACAAAATTAAAGTTTCAATTTGAAAGAATAAGTTTCCTATAATGCATTTCAATTTTACTAAACTGTATTGTATCACTAGTCTAAGAGTTTTGGCCAAAGTGTAAAACTGGACAGAAACAGGAAACACAACATTTTTTCCTAGGCCTAAGCTACAATGTTAACATGATGCATAATATTTGTCAGGCTGTGAAGACATTTAAGAGATCTGCAAAGGTGTATCTGCATTTATATAACCAATAGTACTTAGTCCAAGGCAAAAAAAAATTGAACACATCAATCCCATGTACTTCATAACCCTCATGTACTGAAAGGCAATGGGGGACATTGTACATGTATGTTGTACATATTCTCAAGGTGTCATTGTTCTGGTAACATTGTTCCCTGTGTTTCCACCCCCAGACACATGTCCATGTTCACCAGTGAGGAGCACACCTTTGTCCAGCACCTTGCCCACCAAGTCATCCTGGCTCAACAGAAGTACATGGTCATCTCACCCTGGTCACTGGTTGCTGCCGTCCTCTCCCAGCATCCTCAGGGGCTGTTGCTAAAGAAGCTTGTGCACGAGGTAGTCTGGCTGAAGAAGCAAGCAGTCGGTCTTGGTGCCTTTGTTAATTGGCCAGGTAAAACAAAAGCTTTCATTGCTCTCAAATTACGTTTACGCTCCCTCGTTATGCAAGTGACACAGCCAGGAATCAAACTCATGACTTCTTGGTCCAGCGGAGTTATGTGTCTGACAAAATTCATTAACGCTAGTTCACCTTTATCAACGGGGTAACCTATTCCGTTGTTTTTAGAAACACGTCATTTAGGGATATCAAGTTGACGGACGGTGGGCGATATTTTCCAAACTGAAAGAAAGCAGTTTGAAACCACCGTCCGATATCTATAGATACCATTCTTAAAAACAACAGATATAGGTTACCCAGCGGATAAAGGTGAACTAGCGTTATCTTTAATCATAGTCTGACTCTATCAACGACTCACAAACTTAAGGTTCCCTTCAATCACACGATATCAAAAATCAAAAGACGAGTCTACATTAAATTTTATTGATTTATCTCGTACTTGTTTCATCCCTCACAGCTAAGGCAGACCCCAGTAACATTGTAAAGTCTGCATTAGAACTTCACCATCATGTTGTCACCCTGGGAGCCAATGGGAGGGTGGTTCTGAACCTCCCGACGCCGACGCGACCCAAGATGGAGACTGAGATGGCGAGGAAACACAGGCTGATGGAGGAGGCCGAGGTGCGGCTGATGGTCGTCACGGGAACCAACCAGCTGCTCCACGTGTTTGTGAGGGTCGCACTGGTCCTGATGGCGCTGAGCAAGGATGGGAGTCAAACAAGAGGTTTGTGTTATCATTTTTTCTACACACAGACCAAACACAATACCTCCAATTTTTGCAGAGGTAATGCTGTAGAGTTTTAGTGTATGCTCACATGTCAATATATTAAGAATATTGTTCTCTTGCAGATGAACTGTTCAGAATATTCGGGTTCCTAAGAAGATTGCTAGAGAAGGATTTCATCTTCATGCCTGGACAAGATAAACAGGTAATACTAGTTGTCAACTCTTAGATTCTGTTTATAATTACATATAATGTCTGATTGACAATGTTTAAACTTTCCCATTGTATTTATTGATCTCATATTTCAATGTTACTTCATGAAAACTTTGGTTTAAAAAAGCATTAATTTGATTGTCAATTGTCTACTAGTAGGCTAGCATCACAATTTTCCAAACCGAGGAACAAAAAATAAATTCTGAAACGTATTACGTAAAAATATACCTAAGTGATGCCCACTACTATTATATTTATGTCTTGTGTAGTTTGGTGTCTTTTATACCATACTTTTCATTCCTGAAAGCTGCCCAGCCGGGCCCCAGTTTGGAGATGTGACATTATAAGGCCTTGGAATATTTTACTGTAATTGAATGCAGCAAAATGTGCTAGCTTTGTGCTAGACCTTGCTCCTTTTTCTGAGTTATCTTTTAGTTATCTTGTAATTATTCTTCAGGACTTTGACACAGCAGTGCAGTACCTGTCCAGAGCACATGTACTTGAGGAGAGAGGAGGTTGTGTCGGAGTTACTGACTCAGGGAAGAAGCTTCAGAGTTTTCTGCATGAGATGTTCTCTCCATTCCTCTTGGGATACTGGGTAAGTAATCTCAAGTACGGCATGAGTAGGTAATTAGTGTTGATTAGAAGGTACAGAAACATATTTTGTTTCTCTGCTCAACCAAACACTATTTATATGTATATATAATATCATCTTTCCCTGAAGCGGCTTAATTTTAAAGGACGGGGATTTGGGGTGATTTCTAGACTTAAAATGTGCATTATGAAGAGTTCATTCTCACAGTTCATTCAATATTGGAACAGTCAATTTTTGCACATTAAGTACAAATGTAGGTACATGTAGGTGGATTGAAATATGCTGAATTTGCTCATTATTGAATACCAACCTTTCTAGTTTCTAGTGTTGTTGTTTTTTTGCCAGATGCACAGTGGCACGGGTGCAATGGCCAATGGATTAAGAGTGTTTGACTGCTTGCATTTGGTAGATTGAGTTCAATCTCCAGTCAACTCAAATTTTTACATACTGCTTTCTCCATTATATTAGACTTAGCCTTTGGGGAAGAGTATGAGTATGATAGTGCAAAACAGTTGAACCCAATAAACAGTTGAGGTACAGGTTGATTGTATTGGGGAAAGTCCCAAAGCCCTTTTTGAAAAGTATGATGACCACAGCTGAACGTCCCATCCTCCTATTAAGTCTGCGACCCTTTCTAGTGCTTATTGGATGATGATCAACACAACCAGGTTTGGAACTCATGACTTCTTGGTCCATAGCCTGGGTCATTTAAACCACTGGGCTACTTACACAATGCTTTTTGTTCTTCAGACAATGTGCCAGTATCTCCTGACAGCGTCCTCGGATGATCCTCGCGGCAGCACCACCCAACAGCTGACCAGGGGTGCACAGGACATGGCGGCTACCCTTCTGACAAATGGTACATTCCTAAGGATTAACTGTAACTTGTTTGGACCTCCCAGTTTACCTGTAACAATGCCTTGAGCAAAGGATGGAAGTGCACATAATGTGACAGTATGCCTACCTTATAAACAGACGTAGCTTTGTTAGTGTCCTCCAACAAAAGTAAGGTGTTGTTTTTGGTGTGTCTGTCTGTGTGTGTCTGTATGAAGTAAGTCTTAGGACTGATGAATTATTATGTAAAGGTCAATTTGGGGCTCCCCAGTTGATGTCCTGGGTGCTAGAGCAGGGCAGATATTTGTGTCTTTTTGTTCTGGACATGCTGACTGATTTTGATTGTTTTTTCAATGTCAAAAGAAGCAAGTGTTGTCAGTTTGTGCCCCAAGCAGATTGCTCATTTTGTGTAATCTACAACATGTAAAATTCAACTCATTGTGGTACTGTCTCGGAACTTGAAGATTTATATATAGAGATTCTAGGCTGATGACTTTGTTCTAATAATTATTTTGCTCTCATGTTTGTTGTAGGACTTGTGAAGAGATTTGAGATCCTGTCATTAGACATGCTGGGGAACTCCATCACTAGCTTTGTGTCTATGGGAGCAGTCAAGAGATTCAAGAGGTGAGGGACACCCAGAAATTAATGATAACTGTTTTTGATTGTATGTTGTGCACCATACATAAATTTTATGGTGTCATACATTGTATAAGACTGATCACTTGTTTTGTTAATCAATCTTGTTGTGAAATTTTGGAATTATCTCAGATACAAAACTTTGATGACTTTACATGGCAGATCTGTTTCTACTTGTGATAGTAGGTAACCTACATGTATATGACGACTTAAATCTTAGGTAGAAATGAGTACCTAGTTTCAGTAAAGGACATCGCTAGGATAGGGTGTTAATTGCTAGTCCCGTCTTTGAGCCAAAGCTTAATGTTAACCCACAACAACTATCAAGAATATAAGGGGGGGGGAGTTTCTCAGTGTGAGTAGATCAAACCTTACACTCTGGCCTCATGTCATCTTGAAAAAAATGATGGTCACTTGTTCTGTCAATCCTAACGTTAAAAATAATTGACATATGTATGTTGCCTAATGTAACGTTAATACATATATCTTGTTTCAGTAATGGACATGCGCTGTTTCTTCCTGTCCAAGGAGAGATCTTCTCTTTATCCAAACAAATAGGTGAGACAGTTTTCCTTCCAAAGGTCCAAATTAAAGTACTAAGTTTATTGTCTGAAAATTACTTAATACAGTAAGTTTATTGTCTGAAGAGTGTGAATCAAGGATCTATAATTGAAATCATGCTAACACGCAGTCCATGTTTGTAGACTCTTTTGTCTTGAAACAGACAATATTTTATTCATAGAACCCTTGAGATTAAATGTATGAAGCAGTCAATATAGGTGCAACAGAAGACAATTGACTGTCATGTTTTTACCAGTGACTGTGTTCAGAGTTTGTTAGATATTGCATGTCTACAACTAACGCATATTGGTTGACTTTAAACTATTACTGGATGTTAAACTAATCTTTTTTAATGTATATAACATAGCCATCTTTATCTCAATAGTAATTCGAATGCTCTAATTATGATAACTCTTAGACAGTATAAGTCTGCAATGCGGTATATATGATGAATAAAGTTCAAAGTAATCTATCTTCTGTTGTTCTATTTAGAAACAATCATTGCAGTTCCTGACCTGAAGACAGCAGTGCAAGTCATCCCTGTGAAGTCACGTCTCTGACAATGATACTCTAGAGATGCCTGATTTTGTCTACCTGAACTACCGTTAAAGGGGCATTCCACTCCACACGGGAGTGTTATTTTCCGATAGATAACAACTTAGTGATAACTGCATACTACTTCACATTATACAATAAAGTACCCAGTTGCTCCACATGCCTCAAAAGCATTCAATGTTCTACTAAACTCCCCAAGTACCCTCTAATTGAATTAATCCTATGGCTGAATACAATGCAAAACTTTTAGGTAAGGTTACAAAACTAATTTCAGGTTCGCTAAGAAATCTCGTCTTGTTCTTGTATTCTTTGCTATCTTATGAGCAATTTGCCTTCTCGGTGTGCTTAGCGTACCTCATTTATTCCGAAAGTATGTACGATAAACAAAGTGTCTAATAGATGCGTATAGGGAATGAATGGGTAGGGTCTGCATGGGTTTAGTGAGTGTCATTATTGTTTTATAAAACACACATCACATAATTCATCCCAAGGTGAATTCCACAAAATTTGGCTGATTATGTATTCATTGACACATTATCTATTGGAAAACAAGACTCCCTTCTGGAGTGGAATGCCCCTTTAAGCACTGGTGTAGGCAGGTACTTGTATCAAAGGCATCATACAATCTGAATGAATCAGCATGGATGTAAACTGAGGGCACAATAAGAAAGAAGGCAGTGGTCACTTTCTTCTTGTGATACACATAAACCTGAATGCTGCTTTATCTAGATAGAACAATTTTACGATGGGAAGGTGAATGGATATAGGTTCTTCAGGGATGAGGTATACGTTATGTAGGGTGAGGAATATATTTGTAATGAAGCTGTAACAAAGACAAATTGGTGACCATGCGGAAGACGTAACAACTAAGAATTATATTACAATTAGAATCAATACACAGTGTATATCTAAGTGTGGAGCCTATAGGCTGAACGTCGCACCCCTGACATTTTTATATGTATGTAACAACACAGTTGTTTGAAAAATCTGCCATACATTTGATATAAAAATATGCAATCGAGGTTTGCAATTGATACATTGTATGTGATCATGCAGTAATAAGAAAACAATGTGCAGCTAATCATTTGATTTATGTATTGTTTGGATGATATGATGCATTGTTGGAAATAGATAGAATGGTTAAGAACAATTGTTGGCACCAGGAATACTCTAATTTTATACAATAGTTACAAAATGAACAAGCATTTCAGTAGTTGGTGGGGCAATTATTCTATTTGTACCAGAGAAAATTGAAAACTCTCTGGGCAAGGACTTTACAGGACAAGAAAAGGGCCTGTATTCAATCTGTCAGATTTCATATGTTGTATTATCACTCAGTTGTGATTCATGTTCATGCAACTGAAGATTTTGCACTGAATATTTCAGATTTTCAAGGGAAAGGTTTGTCATGTATTTAGTTTTCTATCTTTGATTCCAGGAAAGGTAGTGACTTTGAAGCAATTGTGACAAGTACAGTGCACTTTTTCCATTTGTTTTGGGTGATATAATGTTACATGTATCACTTTCTTTGTCACTGAAGTGCGTACTAGGTTTTGTTACTTTTTTCACCAAAAAAGGCTGTTTAGTACCTTTTGTTTCAAGCTCACAACTTTGAATACCTTTAAGTTAATATTGCTGTGATTTGTTTCACTCTATGTACCATGATCATTGGGCAGTTTCCTGAAAAACAGTGATTTCTTCCTTTTCTGTAGTATGGCCAGTTTAGTGCAATGCGGTGTTTATTTTCTTAGTTAGAGCATGTGAAAAAATATGAATAATAATGAATTTTTACATATTCAATGGAGGAGGTAATGTCTTAATTGCATTGACAATAAAAATTGTTTCATAGGTAGACTGGTGGCATTACTATGTTCTCTGCCATTCTGTGTCTTAAATTTCTTACCATTATTGATGTTTAATTGAATAATCTTAACTTAATTATTGATTTATCTTTTTTTTTTTTGCTGCTGAAGCCTCTTTAAGGACAGTTTTAAATGCACCCTTTTTCTTGGCTCTTGAAGTATATACTAGTAGTTTGGGAAAAGGTATGCACTTTGCAGGGACAGGTGTGTTTACTTCTGTGGGTGTTCAGCACCAAGGACAGGTATGCTCGCTTACCGGTTAGTAATAGTAGTGTTCAGCACCAGGGACAGGTAAGTTTGCCTCATACTGACAGTACAAGAATCACTTCATACACCTAGCCATAGCAAGAAAGAAAAGTCTGCAACCGTCAATTCGGCTATCTAAACATGGTTAGGGCACAGTGAGTAAATTTTATGATCGAGAAAGAAAATTTACGATCGAACTTACAATGTAGCTTAGTCTACAAGCCAAGTGTAGGAAATGACTTTTCAGAGGGTCAAGATTTCAACATTTTCTCCAGACCTCCCTAGAGACGGCTTGCGCCTCTGGCGCTCACAACGACGTGGTGAAAATATGGGGGGGGGGGGTCATCGCCCTCAAACATATCTTTTTTTACAGAAATGTAATACAGCTATCGTCTTCAGCGTTCAAAATCGTGAAAATACGTTGCTTGGATTAGTCTGGCAGCAAAATTTGCCCTAAAAATGCAGGAAATAGCATTTTAAATCCAATAACATCTCCTATCTTCAGTTATGCATCTTCATGGACACATTTGATGCCAAGACTGCTGACGATGCCCTGTACCGTTATTTTTTTAAACAGCCCAATCCCAATTGAAACCGGAAGGGAGGACTTCGTGCAGACTGACTAAACGATCCCATTGGTATCATATATCTGTGTCATGGTCCCGTTAAGTACAAAATCTGGTCGGCTGATCTCCTCGCAATTGACATGATCAAGAATCTTTGAAATGATCCCCATCTCCCATTGCCCCAACCAACTATCTCCCCGACACGGTCCCCTACTGGCGAGAGAATGTCCGGTCTGGCTGTTGAATCCAAACACTTCTCGTATCTTCAGTTTTGCATCCTCGCTAACACACTTGATACCAAGAATTTCGATGACCTTCGCGACCATCTTCTCCTTGTATTTACACAGCTCCTCGTATCTTAGGATCACGTCGAAACATCGGTGGGCATCTGTTTTCGTCAGGTCGTGGGCTTTCTGCATGAACTCGAGCCAGACGCATGCTGTGAACCAAACAACCCCGTGCGGGACGGGGATACACCTGAACACTGGGTTTTCCCATGGAGAATTTGGTGCCCAATGAAGGAAGTTGTTGATGTAGAAAGAATCTAGCCTAAGGGCTGTGATTAACCAATACTTCCAGTAGCTTCTCTCGGCCATAACGTGAGCCCAAGAGTCCACCGTACCAAGGAGGTTTCTGTAGAGTAAGACGGTCTTCACTTCTGGCAAGGCCCTCCGCAACAGATCCGCTATGGGGAAAACCTGTGAACACAATTAGAGTGGAGTTTATCGGCATTGCATGTGCAATATGCAACATATAATAAAAGTTGACCTGATTCGATACAAAAAATGGCATTATATATGAATGCAGGCCAAACTTTTGTATGACCGACACTTTAAGGGGATTGGGACTTGCCCAAATTTTTGGCTGACGTGGACCGGTGTACTGATATTTACAGGACGTGATGTCACAGTCATGTGACTGCAGCAAGCAACTGGCCGTAAAGTGCCGGATAACCTGTGTCATCCCCCGTCCCGTCATCTCGTTTATGTGTTGTAATGTTGATCATGGTATGTTTAGTCTGCATTAACGAAGAGTATGTAAAATAAGCCCATTTTATCAACGTCAGGGCGGGCGGAACAACATTATCAGAGAGAACCTTAACTACACACATTGGGGTTGAATGTAGTAAATTGGACACAAAGATAATCGATAGCAAAACTATAGTATGTTATGAATTATCCATATCTATAATTTACATCCTTCCCCTTTCTTACAACATGTGTAGGTGAATTTACAGAGTTTTCCCATTATATCGTAGTAAGATGATGACTTTGCATGTGTGAATAGATAAAGGTTCAAACAAACATTTTGTGCTTTTTCGGTGTGAATGTTCACATGATAATAATATTAATGATAAACCACTAAAGGTTAGGAGAAAGGATATAACTTAAACCCACGAGTTGTACCAACCTGTCCGCGCATTTTGTAACAGGTGATAGTTTTGGAAGGGTCTTTCAGCAGGAGAGTGTAGTTGAACAGGGTGTTGATGTGTCGAATGACCTCCAACAACATCTCTGTGACATCTTCAGGCATGGCCTTCTTTGACAGGACGTACCGAGAAATGTTGGCGTACACGTCAGATTCGGACAAACTGTGCATCAGGCCGCTTGCTTCTAGCGACTTGATCAGTAGTGTAGAGCCGCAGCGCACTGAACATTAGCAAAACAATGGAGGAGTTAGAGCCTCACCATATGATTCATAAGTTAATATTGCAATTTTATACTTTATATCCGTACATAAAATAAAGCGCTTACCAACAAGCTTTCGACTAGTCCTCTGATCCTTCTCAAGTTGAGATGACCCGAAGCCCATGCCATACATCCAGACCAGAAGTGTGACGTCAGCAAAGGGTCAACGGTGCTTGGAAGTCGGTATCGTCCCCCGTATCGGTTTTAACTTGAGAAGGATCAGAGGAATGATCGGAAGCTTCTTGGGAAGCGCTTTATTTTGTGTACGGGTACAAAAGTCTAAATTGCAGCGTAATGTTCATTACCGTCACAGATGAACTTTCATTCAAGATTCATAACTTTGTTTTAGCCAGTATTGGCCAGTTCTGCTCCATAAAATCACGGTCATATTCTGATATTAATGACTTCCAATAGCGCCAATATTCAATTTGGTATTTGGCACCTTATCATCATATAGGTATGCGACGTCCACCGTCCACCGATCAGAAGGTCCCATTTCATATTTGTTATATGACGCCGTAACATGGAGAAATTGGTTAAACGCCAGTGTTAAATGCATTAAACACCGTCATCGGATACAGTCAGAAGGATAGTGGACAGGGCATTAATTGACCAATCAGAATAACAGCCAGCAGGTAGGAATGTCCACCAATACAGTACAGTATAGAAGATTTTGAAAATATTTGACATACCAAAATAGCAACAATATTTTCTAAGGAAATTTTGGTTTCAAAATGAAATCCGTAATCTCCTTAAGTACCAAAAAGGACACGTTTAAATTTTCAACTGCATTTCTCATATACCCAGTGCATTTACAAGTATGGTATCAAAAGAATTTGTATGTCTTTTACGGGTACGTTTGGATAGGCTAATGACCCTCTTCGCTCACTCGGTGGTTTTATTCGGTAGCTAATAGATAATAGCCAGATAGACACCATATACATGTACACCTCGGGGCGGGTCATTAAGCCTTTTTTTTGCTATCATTTGAAAGCAGTAGTGCATACAACTTTCTAACTTACTCGTTATATGAACAAAAATAGTCGTGATGTTCGCCACGTCAGCGGCAACCTCAGCAGCCACGTCTGCCAACTCGGAGAACGGAATCACCAGGAGTTCGTCCGCTTGTCGTCGCAAGGCCTTCACCCCGGAAAAATTACAACAATCAGCGCAATGGAAAACTTCATGTATTTCATGTACATTGTGTATCAGTATATCACTGAGAACATATTCGCCATCTATCTGTTGTCCTCGCACTGCATATTTAATGACAAGTACATGGTCATTATAGGTATGAATAGCAAGTTGCGAAATCTAGACTTAAAGTTTATGAAACTGTGTCAGTCAGATATTAAGAATTATTTTGCTTTTCTCGGGAAAGGTGGTCTTAACTATGTCATCTAGTGGCTTACGTACAAATCGTTTTGCATCACCAATACCGATTCTTTATTTAATGTACTATCCAAACAGAGATTCGGCTCATGCTGTTTGGGACGTTTTTCCCAAAAAAATGTTTTGTCTGGCTTGCTATTTTGTGTCATTTTCTTCATCTCTACCGGCCAGCAAAAATTCCTAAAAAGCGTCAAAACAACCAAACCTCTGCATGGAGAGTAACTTTCATACAAACACAGCATCATCCTTTTACCTCCCTGAAGAAAGGATCTCCCTTAAGAGTAAACATTTCTTTTGGCTTGACCAACACGAGCGCCAGGGTCTGGAAATCGGCACAGCACACGAAGTAGTCGCGGCCGTGGTCTCTGAAGAACCGGGCTGGGCTGCCCACTGGTACTTTTGTCTCAACTGGCTCGAAGTCGTCCATGCTTGTTGGCTTCAACACGTGAAGTCCCATTTTGTGGTATACACTTTTGCAGCGTACTTGTCGTAGATAGGCCATCATTATAGTCAGGGGTAGTGAGTACCGGTACAAAACTGTTGTTTCTTGTTGGACCGTGGTCAGGGAAAATGGACCTGAAATGGACCGGATTTTGCACCGATTTGAAAATCAAAAGCTTATACCGGGATGCGTTTGCGTCTTTTGGGGCTTACCGGCCCAAGAACATAACAAAAGCGAAGTAGAGGAGAGTTGGTGGTCATTTTTACCAAGTTTTGACAGTCAAACTTGGTCTAAATTAACAGAGGAATTAGTGTTATTTTGTAGTTTAGGCAAAGTAGAAGATGAAGTACATTTTACTGTGGATTGTCCATTGTATGATAGCGATAGGAGCATTTTATTTGACTATGTGTCAAGGAAATATCCCCACTTCAGATACTTGAATAGTAAAGAGAAATTTATGTTCCTGACAGCTTTCGATAAACCAACTCTAACCAACCATACAGCTAGCTACATTTATGCAATTATCAAGAAGCGAGAGGAAGTCGAATGTCATAGAATAGATTATTATTAGACGCAAATCTGCATATATAGATGTGTATGATTGTTTCCATTGTTACATATATATAATTCTTACCATGTGACCTGTACTTAGCCCAGTGGGGCAAAAATGAGCAATAAAGGTCTTCATTCATTCATTCATTATATAGATAGGATTTTTAAAACGCCAATAGAAGTCGGATACTCCATCATACAGATTCCTTTGCAGCGAAATGGACCATTGTTTTCAGCATCGTCCATTCAAGTTTTCACAGACAATTAGGTCCAGGTTCAGGTTCGCACCTGTCGTTTTATAATAGCCACGTACATGTGTGATAACTTG
The DNA here is from genome assembly GCF_000003815.2 of Branchiostoma floridae. Taxonomy (NCBI): domain Eukaryota; kingdom Metazoa; phylum Chordata; class Leptocardii; order Amphioxiformes; family Branchiostomatidae; genus Branchiostoma; species Branchiostoma floridae. Next base: position 35,825 of record NW_023365778.1, read on the forward strand.
CATGCTATGAAGCTTTTTAAACCTAGGGTTCACAGCGACTGAAGAAAGCCTTCATTTCTTCACCCAGAACCTGTACAGTAAATATATTCTCACCTGTGATACAAAGTTGGTGACAACGTTCGAGACCTTCAAGTTGACCTGTCCATGACACACCCCGTCTGAGATGCTGTCTAACCGGTTAAACTAGCCTGTCTCTACACTTAACTTGACTTGAGGTAAAAAGTTCAACGGCTGACGAGGGAAACATATATGCTCATTGTGCAATCAACTGGAATAAAGAAATGCTAATGCGCCGTATTCCATGAAATGACTCTTAAAGCCATATTTTCCTAAAGAGGACAGTGCAATTTTTTAAAAGACCACATCTTTATGTACACAAAATCGACTAAATTTGTAACAATTAATCACAGATGAGCAAACTCTGCACCGAGGCTCATGAATGTTGGCGGCCCCCTACATTTATGTATAAACACGTACAAAATATTGACATGGTGTAACCCTACTCCAGCAAAATCATCGATCCCAAAGAACGGCAATAAATATGGTACTAGTAACCAACACCTAGTTAATACTTTGATTATGATACTGTACAATCAAAAGCAATTGTCCGGTGAGGAGCGTTGCAAGACATTGAATACTTAACCAGCCAAGTGGCCTCAAGGGGCTAGGAGTCTATTTGTCTGTTGGAGGTTATACTTTGGTGCAACACAAACGTCATGAGACTTTTGTAAAGCGACAAAGACCAGATTAGATGAATAATCTGCAGATAATGACCTATATAGAGGGGACATGTGACGTGGTCAAGACAAGTATCAATATGGTCGGCTCGAGCTCCCGAATCACTTAACAGGGCCCATCTTTGAAACATTCATTTTGAATTATTTGAATCTTCAGAATCATCGCTTGTCTCGTTATTTTGCATAAAAGACTTCTTAAAGAAGTCTTACACTAATCCTAATCGATAATCGTGAATATTCATTCTAAAGCCTTGAAAAGGCTATTCAACAGTTGTTAAAACGTCTTATAGCATTACAATTCAGGGCTTGAAATACATTTTCCAAATACATTCCAAACTAGAAAGGCAACATTTTTGAAAAAAAATGCAGGATGTGGGCGAAGGGAAAAGAAAGCAAAAATCGCAGGAAAAGAAGCAACAAGAAAGGCAACATTTTCGCGAAAATGCAGCAAAAAGAAAAATAAATTAAAAAACATTGTCTGTCCACGGATTCGATCCCGGAGCGTTGATCCCATTGAGCCAGTGCTACAACATGTTACGAGCGCTCGTTTTAACAGGTATACAAATGTATTGCGTTGCTTGAAAAAACCTGCGAGCTTCCGCTGGCTATTTTTCTCGCTTATAATCGAAGGTATTTCACTAAAACTTGGACAGAATACTAGAATATTTTTTGTGGGGCATTTTTATGTTGTTATTTAGCCGATTAGATGCTCTGAACTTGCTGCATTTTCAACGTTTTTGTGATACTGCGCTGCCGAGTGCCATTTTGTGACCTGTGCGTTGATAGGTATACCCCTGACGTATCCACCAGACAGTCAGAATGTTAGCCAATCAAAAAGCTGGAAACGTGGACTGCATGCTACAGGTTCCATTTTTTCTGAGTTTTGATTGGTCGGGTGGAATATCTGTAGAGAATACTAAATGTGTGGCTTCGCCCACATAATAAATGTGTGGCTTCGCCCACATAATTACCTGCACCAGGCAAATTTTACCTGCACCACTCTGAATTTAGGAAGTATGGATCATACTAAAATTGTTCAGGAATCATTGCTACTTTTTTCTTTATACTTTATTGGTGGTAATATTCAATGCAGCCAATAAAAATCTACATACACCTACATCATATGACATTTATGTATAAAACTCAATACAGTGCAGGTTAGGCTAGGTGCAGGCAAGACACCAGAAATACCTGCACAGCTCCAATTTTACCTGCACTAACCTGCATATGCAGGAGGTGTTTCGAGCCCTGCAATTGCATTGCGAACGTGTTGTAAGGATTCTAATGGCGTAAATGTGACATGACAAATAGGTTGGGAAAATTACACGACAACATGGGTTGTCACCAAAATTGAAGTTATCAAGCAACTTGTCGGTCTCAACTGGGTAAGTTGAAAACCTTCAACGATATCTCCACCTACCTGGTGCACGGATGGGAGAAATTGAAAGATAACCAACTTTGTCTAGAAATATGGTATAAACAAACACAACAGGTCACCCTGAAAGTGTCGCACAGGACAAACTCTGGTGACTCGTCTAACTACTTGCGTGAGCCAGCTTTATGCCCGCGGGGTCTCAGTAAAAAGGTCACAGAAAGTACATTTTATGGTTGACATCCTATGCAGACTGCAAAAAGAATGAGATAGGGCGAAGTAAAAACAAGATGGGTGAGAAAGAGATTTTGCCACTTAAACAGCAAACTTCAGAAAGTTCACAAGTTACAACAACGAAATGTGTCGTCAGTCAGTCATCAAAGCCTTTTCACGGTTGCCGTTGAATTGCTTACGGTCTCACAGTGCCCCCTAGTGATCAAAAAGCAAAATGCAGATCTTTCGTTGACATATGGAACAGACTTGTTGTTGATTGGCTTATGCGGAATCTACTGTTGATATGATTGGACAAAGTAAACCAATGACAGACAAATAAATTTGATGGACAGGGTAAAATGTACTGTAGGTGTTAAATTCATACGCTACCATTGGCCAATCTCTACCAATGAGACTGCTGAAGACATTACGAAATTGACCAATCACAGATACGAAATCAAAATCATTCCACCTGAATTAATGATAATTGTGTCAACAAGGCGGCGTTTCTGTATCAGCACACATTGAGCTGACCACCACCGTGATGTTACCTGACTATCAAACATTACAAGACTTACAAGTTACTACAGCAAAACTCCAGCGGGCGTTGCTGTTGTTTTTGGCTTCCTGTTGGCAATTTGCGGACCATGTTTGTTTATAAATGCCGACTGGCACGCATAGTCACACATAAGAATCATTGGGCAGCGGCACCCTCACACTCAGGGTTGACAATCGCGGCATGGCAAAGCCGCCTTAACCATATCACGTTAGGCTTTGCGGCGATTCACGGTCAACCCTGAGGGTGGACATGGCAGCGGGAACGGACTTAATTAATTAAACGTACAAAGAATGCTTTGACACTGCTGCTACAAAACTTTTACGCCACAAACGTTTAGCAAATAACGTCATCGTTGACTTATACTTATTCTTTTAACGTTACCTCACATTCATTCCTTTCATACATGTATTATGGTTTGTTACACATATTCAAGAAGGACAGTTTTAAGGCACTTTCTAGGCAGCCACTGGGAATGTGAGCTACCGGTTTGCAGAATTTGAGGGCCTTCTTCCTTGGGCAATCTTCCCCGTCAAAAGAACACCAATCTTTTTCTGTTTAATGATTTTTTTAAAATGTTGACACCAGAGTTAACGTTACTTACTGTATCATTGAATACGAGACTAAAACTCTTTTGGGTTGTGATACCTGATTTATCGGTTCAAATCATGTTACAGACTTTTAGTTTATTGTCTCTAAATTTGAAATTGTTGGCATCTTGTTTACTTTACCGGAATCTTTTTTTGCGCACTCGTAATATATATCTTCAGTCTCCGTTGGTGTCATCCATACAATGTACTTGCTGCAGCCTGCTGAACTGTTCAAACTGCCTAAGGCCATGTTGATTTGATTATATGGATGACATCCGCGCTCGCACCAATTTTCGGCCATTTCCAAAAAAAAAAAAGTTTTGGACCACATAGTAAATTGTGCAAAGCAGCTGTAAAATGAGCACAAATATTCCGTAGATTGAAAAAAAAAAACTGATAACTGATGCCAGAGAATGCCAAAATAAATCTCAAAAGTCAAAGAATAAGATGTAAAAGGACAGAAAGAAAAAAAAAAGTATTTTTGGTAGGGGTTTGTACATGTACTAGTAAATTCAGGATAGGTCCCGTTCAGGTCCAGAGGATCATCTCCAGGTGGACGTGAACCGGGACCTGATTGTCTGTGGAAACTTGAGAACTGATAATACTGAAACCAACTTTTTTTTTTGGCCAAACTTTTTTTTTATTCGCTCGCTCGCATCAAGTTTGGACTTCCCAGTGGATGTCATCCATATAATCAAATCAACATGGCCTAATGTGCAAGTTCCAAACGCCCCCTATCGGCTACTGTCATTACTGCATCGTCCTATTTTTTATTTTTTTTAAATTTATTTTAGAAAAGACAGACCTTAGAGTTATGTACCATATGGCGGTTAGAATTATTGAAAAAAAAAGAAACTCTTATTGTTGCAGTAGCACATATTTTGTTCCTAACACAAGAATGACTGAACGCTGATTGGTCAACTCTGGTAAACAACAACAACAACCAGAAGTATCAATCAAAACCACGTGGTCCCTCGGCGCCAAGCAGGAATGTCACAAAAACAGAGACCTGGCGGGCTGGGCGACTCTTTCTCTCAAGTTTAATCAAATGTACTCAATGACATTAACTGTCCAACAGGTGGCTCATTCCGACAAGTATTCGGTGAATATTAACGAGTAACCAAGAGAATTTGAGGTAAGGAATGTGTTTTTTGGGTACGATTTTTGGTTGCATCATCTGCAACATAATTTCTGCCATGTCGTCCAACTTTCCCGCGCTTTCCTCACACCCTCTATGTCTCGTGTTTCATAGATACTTACTAAAATGTTCCTCATTTTATACCTCTCAGGTCAAATCGTTAGTGCTACTCCACTTGTTGTCGATGTACCCTATTTATTTTTCCACTGAACGATGCGAAAGTAATAGAACGAAAACAACAACAAGAAAGACGCAAGTGTGGACATGCGATCACAAAGTTCGTACAAGGTCAACCATAACTTTGTCCTTTGTAAAAAGAAGCCAAGAAAACAACGTAACGCATTTTTGTCACAGACTTCCACACAGAAAAGTGCCACAGACCATCTCTGTGTCACATTAGGACTCCCTGCTGTTAATCTTCCGTCATTTGATTTACAACTTCCTGTCAGAGAAAAGATCCCCTCCTTCAATGAACTCCCCTCCCCCTTCTCAATTTTTTGCAGTGTGGGAGTTTAAGTTTGATTTTTATATTTTATATTTTTTATGTAACATTATGTATAATATTTTCAGCGTAAAGACAATGACCATGAAAGTATATTCTAGGCGAGATTATGACCAAAAAATATGACAAACTGTTTGAATCTGAGATATGTTTTCCCTTTATTTAATAGGGCATTCAAATTTCAACCTGTTTTCTGTCTGTTCTTGAACCTTCTTCTGAACAAAGTTTGTGGGCTGCCATTTTGATGATTAAAAAAATGTAACTTTTACTAAACTTGTATTAAATCTGCTGGCCAAGGGATTTGATTAATTGGTCTCAAACTTGCCCATGGTATACCCATATTTTTCCCAAAATGAAAAAAAAAAGATATTTTGGGAAATTTTCACCAATAAATTAGAATGAAGATGTTTAGCAATTTTATGATTCACTTATGCTTCACGAAGGGCAATTAGTGCGTACAGAAAAAATGTGGTTCTAATAATTTTCAACAATTAAACAGGTACAGCAACTGTATGGAGGTAGTGTTTGTCTTTACGCTTTCCTTTTTGCAAATTTTTTGGAATTTTTGTGCACCCTGTCACTCCATATTTTTCCTGAAAAAAAAAATTCAATAGATTTATCAATAAAAAACTGGTCTGCTCTAAACACCTGGCAGAAGCTTACATGCAAATCGGCAACAAACTGAACTTCCTAACAATTTAGGGGTGGAAGAAAACGGAAACAGCCCTGCATAAGAGTCTTAACCTTTCCATACTAATCTTCTGTAAAACATCTGGCTTTGAAATATGCCTGTAACACTTTGATGCAAGAGTTGTGACACATTGCGAGATTATATCTGTCCCTCTTCCCTCCTTTCTCTCCCTTCCTCTCCATCTCTCTCTCTCTCTCTCTCTCTCTCACTCTCTCTCTCTCTATCTCTCAAATAGATCTGTCCAGATATATGCAGCTTGTACTGTTCAGTACAAACCTGGTGTGTTGCGCCATAAGGCGGTTTACTGGGTATGCAAAACAAACAAAATGACTTCATTTCATCTCAGCAGCTACAGTACAGTGAGACATGGAGAATTCCCCAGACAGCATGTCGACCTGGCCACACCACAGGCTGCCAGAGTTCTCCTCCCTCCTGCGACCAGAGTCACGGGCCATGGCCAAACCAAGCCCTGCCAACAGGTCAGACATCCTTAACATTCAACCAGGGCTGTCAAGAGCTTTTAATTAAGTTTTTGTGTGTCCCACTCATTGTTGGGATGTCCCTGTAGCTCAACTGGTAGCAGTCTCACAGTTGAGCTCCTGCACAATTGAGTGACATGTTAGAAAACCACAGCATGTAAATGTTATGGATGACATTAGCACTAATAGTCATTGGTTGATTTTTTTATTTTAGAAAGAGACTCCGAGATTTATCCCCTTAAGGAATAGATGGTCAGCATGACAAGAACTTACCAAAATGGGAAAATATGCTGTGTTGTAGCCTTCATTGATTTGTAGATTGAAGTGACATGAGTTAGCCAGGATTGTAGTTGTAGAAGTGACACCTAGTACATTCATTGTAGTAGTGGAAGTGACACCTGTTTGAAGTGCCTTGAGTGAAATAACCAGCTTATACTAGTCTACCACACTAAGTTTCACTTTGCACTGGAATAAAAGACTTGTTGGCTCATATAGGTGTCTAAGTTTTGTCTCTACATTGTTATTATATGTACAGTTGAATGAATTGTTACACAGTGTCTTTAATTCGTACCTACAGGACACCCAAGGATTCCTTGAGTCCAGGAGAAAACACTCAAAGCAAGGAAGCAGTGTGCACTCCCTCCATGCTCCCAGTAGGAGGCGCTGTGACCATGCGGCAGCTGTACATGGGCGAGTCCAGGTCCAGCACCAGTTCCAGCCTCTCCGACTCCCTGTCTGACTTCTGCACCAGCAGCCCTGATGCTAGGGACAGGATGAAGGGGAGAGAGACAGAAAGAGAAGCTCTGAGTAGAAAAGAAGATCACGAAAATGATGATGGTACTGAGAGAGCAACACTGTGTCAGCCAAGTGATGAGTGTAGTTCTGGAAGTACAGAGCAAGTGGGATCAGAACGGCAGCCTAAAGATGATAGTGATACTTCAATGCACAAAGGATTGGGTCATCCTCAAAGCAGTACAGCAGATAGTGCAACTGATTCTGAGGAGACTGAGAGTGAGAGTGAGTTTGCTGAAGGGATCGAAGCAGACGTGGATGGTAAAACCGTCGGCTCACACAGTCAGGATCAATTCAACCTGCACATGACTCCAGAAAGTGTGGAATCTAACACACCTGAAAGTCCTTTGGTGAAAGATGCAGTAGGTATGGAGGATTCTTCCAGTGATGTCACCGTATCCGGCGATAAGGCCTACTCTGCGACGTTCTCAGTTCTCTGTGCCAACAGCAGTCTGCAAGATTTCACCCAGGCGGACTTCATGGATAGGGTGAGGGCTCGAGTGAGAGTCGGCTCCCCGGACTGGTCCCTAGGCCTTGGTGCTGGTGACGTGAGGTACTGTACCACCCCCAGTTCTGAAGTCCTTCCCAGTGTGGAACATGTCGACAATCCACCAGAGACTCACAGCACTCTGCATACTCCTCCGCTGACGGTCAACAGGAGTCCGAACGTTGTCGATATGGCGACAGAGCAAAACAAGAAACTCCACGAGGCCAGCGTGATTCCTTCTCTACCCACGACAAGTCCAGCGTTGGCCACCCAGACTGACAGTTGTTCTCAGAACACTTTGATTGGTGGAACTGTAGCAGGAGGAAAGATCCCAGATGCTACTACGTGGTATAGGAGACTGCCTCAGCCGCCACAGCCTGTAGAACCTGTGATACCAGACTCAAACAGGACGACCATTCCTGACAGCATGAGTTACCCATGTCCTGAGATAGATGCAGACATGATACAGGATGGTGCAGCCTTGATGTGGAACCAGTCTCCTGAACTCACAAGGGAAGGAGTACCTCTCCTCGAGTCTTCACAGCAAGAAGCCAGAACAAGCCTGAACAAGCACGGCTCGGCGTGGAAGTTCACCTACACCCATCCCTGGGACTTCTCTCCCAGGAAAAGTGATGAGACGCTCACCGAGTACCAAGCAAAGCCGTCGTCAGCTCCTGTGCATAGTAGCGTGTGCAGTGATCTTGCTACTGAGGAGCACCTAGTGAGAATGACTGGCCAGGTGCCTGCGAAGACCAATGCTGACGTCACCCAGCAGACATGGTCAGCCTGTCCCATGTACACCCCGCTTCCAAGTACCATGTCCCCTGCTGTTAGTATATCCCAGCCAGCACACAATGATCTCAACCTGCTCACACAGACAGCTCAGGAACAGGCGGAAACGCTGTCGTCCATCCTACCAGGGCAGCAGTTTCTCGTGTACCTGGTGCCGGGACCTCCGGACACATCCGGCACACCAGGTCCCCCCACCCTCCTGTACGTTCCCCACACCCCGGGGATAGCTCCTCCGGTCATCCGCAAGGACATCATGCAGCACGGGCAGATCCACGGCAACAAGGGCAACAACAACAACAACAAGTCTGGGTATGTCTTCATCCCAGTCAGGCCCGATCCTGTCTCTTCCGCACAGTTCCAAACCGGCTATATCGGACAGCCCGTTCCACCATACGCAAACCCGCCCCAGTCAGGACACAGCTTCCCACAGGTGCAGAGAACGTTCCCAGATCCGACCCCACAGCAGCTGTACAACACAGGGGAGCCTCCAGTATCCACACCCGTGCTACAGGGTGGTACAACAGGACAGTGGAGTCACAGCTGTCCAGTCTACAACACCATCCCCACCAGCTCTACCTACAGCTCCCACATGACCACTGCTCCAATGAGAGGCAACTCGGTTGGCCTGTTGAAGAAAACGAGAGGTCAGCCAGCAAGCTCTTCCGCAACTCAGTACGACACGCAAGCAAAAAACGTCGCAGCAGCCAACAACACCAACCCTGTCTCCATCCGCTACAACATGATCGGCTGCTTCACAGATGCTGGAGTTGTCACCCAAAACATTTTGACCCAATCCTCCAGTGGATTGCTCATGTCTCACTGCAGCTCTGTGATGTCTGCACCTGGAAATAGCTTGCCTTCTCCTGTAGAATTGACAGCCATACCAGATGAAAGAGAGAGGACACAACAGGTGAACTGGAGACAGATGTACCCTGGCTACCTGCAGCAGCAGACTCACACCAAGTCCACCTCCCTCCTTCGACAGCACCTACAGTCCAAACAAGCTGCACTGGGGAAACCTCAAGCTTCGGCAAGCATTTCATCATTCTCAGGGCTAGAGAGTTTGGACTACAGCCTTTCAGTTAACAACAGCAGTACTGTCACTGGAAGCCGTGTCTCAGCTGTACCAGTGGAGGACAGCTCGATGCTGTCACAGTCAGGGATAACGTTGGTGATGGAAACAGGTACAGGTGCTGTCAGTCAAGTTAACCTTGCTGTCCAAGCTGTGGAAAGAGCACCTACATGTACAACGACACTGGATACAGTGAAGATTGCAGAGCCGACAGGTTAGTGTAAGAAATGTGGAAGAGTCAGCTGAAAAGGAATCGGTGATAAGTGCACCACTGATAAAAATTTGAATGCTAGATTTTGATATTGGAATTATAATTTTCTTTCTTTGTTCAAGGACACCAAATTTTCTTATCTTCTTACACATTTCGCATTGAAATATGTTTTCTTTGGTTGGGTACGACACAGAAAGAATATAACACGCATATACATTGTATGTACGTATTCTGCCTCGCCCTTATTCCAAGTCTAATCCTACCCGTGGGTGATCGGTGATACGGAATTCACCCTGTTGTATTCTCTGAATACAGGCTTAGAAACACATTTCATCACCTAACAGCAGTAGTATAGAGTAAGACTAAGAGCCAATATTTTGCAGGTGTGAGAAGTGAGGTGCCAGAGTCCACGACAGGACAGATCTCAACAACTTCTCAGCCGAAGGTTGACCCCAGGATGCACCCACCAAGGCACTACGAGTTCAAGGTCATCCAGGTCGGGACATGGAAGGTGAGAGATTGAGGAAGTCTTCTTATTGCCTCCATGAAAAATGGAAGTTTTGTTTTAGGTCTGGATTAACTGTAATAATATTTGGTTTGTGGGTAAGTATCTTTTGTCCTGGACATGATATCAAATTGTTTGTTTTTTTGTGTGGCAGATTTCATATATGGAAGAAGTGGTATAGGTTTTGGTTTAGGCCCCCTAGCAGCTTGCACTGGAACTGCAGGGGCAGTTTGGTCTGTTCCATTTTTTTTGTTCAGCATTCTTGTATAATTGTTCCACAGATAGAGCATAAGGACAGTGATGTGGGACAGACTGCCAAAATCAAGCTGCTCTTTGCATCAAGGTACGGTCTTTTTTTTTTAGTTCAATCTTCTTTTACTGTGTCTTAAACATGAATTACTGACCTTGCTGTCATTAAGTTGTTTTTTCAGACCTTGTAGTACCTAAAAGGCACTTAGGGCAGCAAGTTTCCTTGCTGGTCCAGTGTTTCTTTACAGGGAGTGGTAGCCAAGCCCTTCTCCTATTATGCCAAACCCCGATTTTACATCCCTTCTTAAATATGGGTGAAGCCCCATCCAAATTGCCCTAACCAAGTTTAAACTATGGTCTCCCGGTTACCAACTAACTGGAACCAGGAGCTCAACTGTGAGGTTGCTACTAGTTGAGCTACAGGGACTTCCTTACCTTGTTCTTATAGATAATGAATGAATGAAGACCTTTATTGTACGTTTTTGCTTTCTAACAAGCTAAGTACAGGTCAATGTGAATAGGATACAATGTTAAGCCATAGTTGACATTGTGTTTGATTTCTTGTCTGCCTAGGAAACTTGTGTACGAGTTCCAGTTGAATTCTGCCCTGAAAGCCCATGATATGGGGATGAGGCAGCTGGCAAGTGTGGAGATCCCATTCAACACCATAGTTGCCATCAATGCTAAGGTAAGCAATTTATCTGTTAGTCTCTTCGAGGTAACCATCATATTGGCTCAAAAGTTAGAGTTAAGAAGGTAACACTGTATGTCACACACACACACTAACTATCTGGTTTGTGTGTCTGTAATGTATGCCTAAAAAGGTTTGCCTTAAGATGATATTTTTGTCAGCCAGTGACATTGTTGCTGTTAAGCTGGCATCACACAGCAGGCAGCTAGTTAATCCAACAACATCATTTTTGGCTCAGATGATCTTGAGTACTGAGCAATTTTTTGGGATCCAACGATGTTCGATGGTTGAAGAAGCCCTAGGCCTATACAATGAGTGAAGGAAAGAAAGAGGGTGAATTTCAAACAAATTAGCTACACTGGATTCCTTGGCAATTTAGAAATTCATCAATCTTCTGGTAAAACAATTGCCTAAAGGTCATGATTTAACAGTGTGACATTTGTTTATTTGTTTATTAAACTTGACCATCACAATGGAATGGGAGCCAAAATAGGTGTTTTTTCACCTCTGCAATTCATATCTCTGTTGTTGTGACAGGTCGACAAGATAACTCTGGAGGTGTGTGAGGTTCCCATGATGTACTTCGGTACCCGGGTGTGTCCGCGGGAGGGCGGGGCTGTGTGCGGGAGGGCAGCACGGTACAGGAGAGACCAGCCAGCCGACATCACAGGGGGACAGCTCCAAACTGTACCCTACCACAAAGTGAGCGCTCTGTGATAGTTATTTATGTTGTATTGTACAGTTTCATATTTTATTTCTGAGCACAAAAGAAGTTATGAGGGCAGCTTAGTTTCAAAGATACCAAGGTGGTTAGTGTTAAATTATTGGATCAGAAACTTGGTCCTGGGTTCACGTCATTGACTTAGAAATTAAAGGTTCTTGGTAGTAATCCCAAGTAGATTATTGGTTCTAATCCTGAGCAGTCCCCAATGTTGTCTCCTTATGGCTCATAAAAGCTATATATTTCCTAACTTGACTGATGTGAGTACTACCTAGCTTCGGTTATCGGTCTTCTAAGATTGAACATCATTGTCATTGTGAAATTGGAGGCCTCATGTTCTTTAAGAGACACACATTTGGAACCCACCACTGTAAAGGGTAATAGTCTATCCTGGTGCGAGTGGAACAAACCTAAGTATTACATGTACAGTTCATCTTAACAATCGTACAAAACTGTGATGTTATTTATTTCAAAACAAAGCATGTACCAATGCATGAAAAAATTTTGGTCTATCCCTGAGTTTCTCCAATGATACCAGTGACAATCACTGGGGAAAGTTGGCCATACAGCTAGTGTACGTCACTTGTAAGTTTAAACATAGTTACAAAGTTTGTAAATATTTACATATTTTTCTCCACAGATAAAGCTCCGCTCTGCGACTGCAGTGAAGAAGGTACAGGATTGCCTGGAGAGATTCGACCCCCGTTTTGTCACCATGATGAGAACTCCCCTTACTGTGGACCCCAACAAGCGCCTGATCATGACTGTGAAGAAGACCAGACCTGTCCCTGTAGTCACACAGCCACCCAGCTGTCCTCTGAGACCCAGGGGAGAGGCGGACGAAGGAGGTAAGGCCTAGGAAAATTAGTGCTGTGTTTTTTTCTATCCAGTAAAGGTTTAAGCATCATCAGTATTGGGCTGGCAACTAGGGCTCTCTATCTACTAAAATGCAGAAACTTTCTTGGTGGTTTTATGTTAACTTAACAGTTTTTGCAGAGGCCTCTTCACTACCAACTCAAAACCACCACAAACATTTTCCTTCTGTGTTCTACTTGTGCTGCAAAGGGCAGCCTGCTTCTCACTACATCTACCTACATGTATGTTACATTTTGTAATGGTATAGTAATATTGAAATGTATACTTGTCTCAGTGAAGAAACACGAATAAGCAAAATTATCAGATTTTTTAGTTCGCATTCATTTATTTCTCTGTATGGCTTACTGTATAACACAATAGTAGATAAGTAGTACTGTATTGGTAGAAAAGTTTACAGTATTATGATGGAAGAAAGACATTTACATCCTTACCAACGACTTGTACCTCCCTGCAGAGAGAGTGGAACCTCCTCCCAAGCGCCCCCACGTGTCAGACAGCTGCAGCTGTAGTTCGGGCTGCTCGTCGCGCCGGTGCGGGTGCTGGAGCTGCATGCGGCCGTGCGAGCCCAGCTGTCAGTGCACCAACTGTAACAACCCCCTCATGGTCCTCAGGCAGTTTGGGGTGGATGTGGACAAGGCACTGGAGGACGACTGTCTGGTGCTCAACTTTGCTAAGGTATGCGGTGGATTTTTCCGTTATTACCTCCGAGTCAGTAATTAAACCTAGTCATGCCTTAGCATCTCTTGAATTGTGACAATCAAACAGTTAAAGTCTGAAACAGACTTTTACTTCCCACCCTATGAACGATTATATTATGAACTTTAAAGTTTAACATACTGAGTTCTTATGTTTGTGTGTATTTATGTATGTGTGTGTGTGTGTTTGTGTTTGGTAACCGCATAACTCAAGTTGATGATCGTAAAATGAAAAAAAAAAAGATTACTAATAGATAATAGGGCCCCTAGTGTCTTTCAATGGTACTGCAGCATGATTTCCGGTGTTAATACCTCGTTTTTCAAGCAATTTTTCAAAGATATTTTACACTCAAGTATGACACTTATATCATGTCATCAATAGAATTTAAACTCCTGACCTCTTGTTCCAGAGGTAGAGTTTCTAACTGCAGCACTAGGCATGTGCACACTACTACTGTTAATATGCAATGTATGATAATGGAATTCACCCGCCCAGGTGCCTAACCTGCGTCAGCACCTGCAGACCCTGTACCACCTGCCGTGCTGCGGAGCCATGGTACAGCTGCTGGCCATGATCCCTGGCTGTCGCTCCTGCCCAAAGTGTAAAAACAAGGCCGTGTACTCCTACTCCTGGTGCAAGTGAGGCTGCTTTCTTCCTTTCTGTTGGGTGTTAAACCGTCTCTACTTAAAAAACAATTTCGTGTTTTTCAAATCTATGTTCTTTTCATTGAAGACAGATGACACTATATTACATTTGTAGTTGATGTTTCAATAGCCCTTGGGCAATGCAATTTTGTGCAATCACCACAGCAGGACACAAGTCCACTAGTAGTGGTGAGTGTTCATCTACTGTGCTCTTTCCCGAATTCTGCGTGCTAAGGGAAAGCAGCTTGTGCTATTTTTAAAGACTTGGTGTGATTTGGCATAGGATCCTACTGCATCTGTCAAGGAGGGCCCAAGTCAAGTCACTTTATTATTGTTGTCACTAACTTCTTTGGCAACATTGGTGGCTTGGACTTTCATTTTGCTAAAATGTTAAAGGAACAAGAAATTATACATCTACTGGAGCTTAATCTCTAAACTAAGGTTAACTTCATTCTGTGTTCCAGCTTTCTTCTGTGTGACCAAAACAAGAGGCCAAGGAATCACTGCACCAAATGTCGCAAGTGTAAGGACTTCAGGGATGTGCACTGCCAGGTAGGAATGACAATTGCTGCACGTTGATAAGTGTCAACCATGATCCCTTTTACATTGCTCACCACCTAAGTCCATCCTCTACACATGCCCCTACCAAAATACCACAGTAACTGTGCCTCCTGTAATTCCTCTTAGCCCCCATTGCAAATCTGGTTAGCCCCCACCCTTCTACTTTGCCCCCAGTGGCTGCTCTCAACCAACACTGCTCACAGTTGACACAAAAATCGTGACAAATGTAGCAATGCAGAAAGGTGATCCAGAATCACGTGTCCAGCTGCTTTTAGATTTTGTGACTGTTACTGTTACAGTTTCTTCCCAATTTTCCTGTCAACTATGAGCAGTGCAAAGTGGAAGGAGTCACAAATGTTGGTGGGCTACATTCAGGATCAATTCATACTCATTGGAAAATCACATCCAGTTACTCAAGCAACTGGATGTGATTTTACAAAATTCAAGAAACTGTTATTTGGCATATCTTATTACCTAGCAGTCTAACCATCATTGACATTGGATGAAAGAGTCAAATTTTCCCATTGATTTCTCTGTCAGAAATGTAACACCTGCTACTTCGCGGGAGCCCTGGGAGAACAGCGCTGCCCATGTTCGTTGCGACAGAGGACCAGCCAACAAACCGCCAGCACAGAGTCACTCTCTAGCTTCTTCCAGTTCTTTGCTGGAACCCACCAACAGCCATCAGGACAGGGGACCGGTCTTGGCCTGAACCAACTGGTACCATCCAGCTCAAACCAGCACGGACCAATTTCTGGTTCAGAAGTGTGAGCTTCCTGTGTGTAGCTCACAAGCAAAATGTAGGATTTGTCTTTGACTTCTGTCAATGTTAGTTGTATTGTTAGCCTTCGGACAATCGTTCATGAAAATCATTTTTGCTTGACAATTTAGCACTAGACTTGAGATTATGACATTTAAAGATACACAATTTGGGCCCCTTCTAATGTTGTATGGCCATTTGTTCCAGTTACTTAAGAAATGATGACACAGATTGATCTCCATTGCTGTCTGTCTGACTAGAAGTAGGTTGTAGGGACTAGATAGGTCTGTGTTGTTTCGGTTCTTGTTCTGTCAGGAATTTCAAAGTGCCTTAAGACTCAATTTGGAAAATTAATGTTCCATGTATTTTGCCTTTCCAGTGACAGAAAGAAAGGCATAGCTTTCACTATATTCTGTTATGTTTTGTTCAGAATAATTACTCTTGTTTCTATAGATTCTTTGAATTGTGTAAAGATTATAATTAAATTTCTATATTTTCATGTTTGTTGCTTTAATGGAAAATATATGATTTGTTGTGCATAAATTGTTATATCTATAATTCAAGATTTCTGTTGAATGTAGATTCTTAGCTCTAGTCTTAGTAGGTCACTAGTTTTTTTCTGAAAGTTTTACAAGAAATTAAAGTTTCTTCACACCTTTCTTTATCTTGGCATTTTATTTGTAAATGTGGAAAACAAGATACTGTACATAGCACATACTGTATTAAGGAGAAATGCTAGCGGTGGTTTTATGTTCAAAATCACCGCCAACATTTCCGCTTTCGCAGTAAAACCTGCATTACATTTTCAACCGCGAACTTAGAACAACCAGGAACACTCAAGTTTCTCCATACAAGAAAATTAGATACACACAAACAACTCTTTTACCCTCTTTTACAGTAACTTGTAGCCTGACTAAAAATGAGATGTGGAGAAATTATCTTTATTCCTAAGCTCCTCTCGACATGACCTGTCGACTGTTAAAACTGAAGTCTGAACTTGTTCATTGTGTTGAAACATGTTACTGATCTCGGTCGCAAACATATCTAAGGCTGGTTAAATGTTCCCTGTTCATTGTTTAACTGACTTTCCAACAATGCTTTGAATAAATCGAAGTCTGTGATCACTGGCATATCTACACTGAGCCCACAAGTAGAAAACTGGAAACCGAGAGAATTTGGTTTGAACCTGATATTCAACCGAGTGCCTGGCAGCAGGCTGTAACTTGCTGTTATGGCAAATAGAAACTGTTTCAGCATTACTTTGCCTGCATCCTGAAACCACTGCTTTACAAATGTTTTCATTTGTTCCCCAGCCTGGATATCCTCACACATAGTTGTGTCAAAATCTATTACAGAGAAAATATCCAAACCCGAGATGGCATGTTTAAATGTGTTCAGTAGTTCACATATTTCTTCCCTACACAACGTAACACCATGTGCAGGGCCTGTGTTCCACAATTCCTGGAATCCTGTAACAAGACCCAAGATGGCAACAAATGGCCGATCCAGGCACTCAATACGAGATAGTCGCGGCAACAAAGCCTCCAAGTCTTCTCTTGTGGACGGCAATTTTGCAACATCAAATTCTAACACAGTATCTTTGACCTCCTTTTGCACATTTTTGCTTTTGAGAGCCTTTTGCAAGAGAGCTCTCACATTGTTTGGCAAGATATCATATACAAAGATATGTTGGTAGTCTCTGATGGTGTTCAATTGCTCCATGCCATTAAACATGGCTTCCACCAAGTACAGGGTAGGTACACAGGGAACAGTCTGTGTAACACAAACATGTGGGCAGTATACCGACCCACAGCATGCCAGAAGTGATACACTGATGGTTCAATATCAGGGGTCAGAGAAGGGATGCTGTCAAGTTTAGCATTTTTTTGCATTTCTGCCAAAACAGTTGAAAGCTCCCTGCTGGTCCCCCAACATCTATGCCTTCTCCCATCAAAATACTACATACTGCTCATGCCAGATGCTTTCGGGGTTATCAAGGTAATAGTTGATATTCTGCTGGTGAAGTGGACTTCCATCGTGTCTGTCAACTCGTAAACGCTGCGCCCGTGGGTTTGTGCTGATGTGTTGACGATGCCTTTGCCTGATTTCTTCAAGCAAAGATCTGGAAAGAAAACAAAGACAAATAATCGCTTGCAGGTAGATGTGCAAAAGTTAGGTGTGACGGGTTGGTTCAGTGTAATATAACCAGCTGCTGCCGCGCCACGTGCTCAGGAAGCTGATGTGTTGCGCTGAAGGGCGGTTATACCGGCTATATAGATACAGATAATCAAACTTTCTACTTTAATGATTTTGTCACTTGCTGTTTTCTTACTGGTATAGACCAATTTTATGGAATTTTTCAAACAAGTTTCACAAAGTACGAATTTTACAGAATTGACATGATTCATTACTAAGAAACATACAGACAAGTTTTACAGACCCCTGATAGAGTGTTGAAAAGTAACCAAAACCTACTAAAAACTTACTAAACCTACTAATCCCTAAAAACCATGACCATGCCACATCCAGAACACAATCTATCAAAACTTGAAGTTATGCTGCAGTTCCTTAGAAAGGACCATTGTTAAGCATTGTTAAGTAAACAAACCCAAATCTAAAGATTAAACTAAATGTACTTACATCTGTCCAGGTGGTGCCTGGGGAAGCCAGTACTGGAAATTTGCCAGGTGTACTGGGGGTGCTGTACATACAAGAATAACATATTTCAGTTAGGCTGATTTGTTTTTGGGGTTTTTGCCAACATTACATACATGTCAATAAATACATTTATCATCACCAATTTGGCATGTAAAATTGATTAAAATAGATGACGACTGTTTTTAACAAAGTAGCTTGCTAGCACAAAAAAACACCAGTTATAAGTGTTCTAGCCAGCCTTAATTTTTCTTAGTTCCGTCCCCTGGATTTTGAATTTGGAAATCCTGTCTAGGGCTGCAGGTGATCCTAGGGTGGTCCTGGGGCATGCTCCCCTGAAAAAAGTTCAAATCTAGACCCCCTGAAATGCTATTTCCTGCATTTTGAGGAGCACATTTTGCTTGTAGGCTCTGCTTGGTTCAAATGACAATCAAACTTGTCCTGAGCAACCACTTGATGGACTGAGCAAAAATGGTTGCTAAAGACAAGTGGTTGGTCCAGAAGTTGGTTGGCAACAGCATATATTAATAAATACATGTAAATGATTACATTCGGCACGATATACACTTTAGTTCCCAGGAAACATATCTAGTAGAGATGCCCACAGTTTTTATCTCAATGCTGTTATGAACTTAAAGTTCAAGAAACCATTGTTTAACATTCAGAGCTGTGTTTTTCTAGCAATTAAACAAAGTTTGTGTTGTAGTTGTCTGTTTCTAACACAGCTCAACAAGTGCTTTCAGTTTATAAAAATTCAATTTGCACTGTGCACAGTACTAGAAGTGTCAAATGCTTCACTGATTTTCAGACATTTCCTTAACAGATTTTTTACTGTTCTTCAACTGCATCTATCTATACCATATGGTGTTATTGTTGTGAACATTACAGACAATGTGGATTTGAACTATTTCTGATCCAAATGTTATGACTGCTAGTGCCATAAAATGTAGAAATTCTCATTTTGAAATTGCCAATGGGCTTTATGTCTATCAATTTTTGCTGTTGTGGGGGTTTGAGAGACCCCTAGTTAAAAAGAAAAGTTGGTTGCTTGAGATAGGGTCTTAATATAGTATGTAAAAATGGATGAGACTGTTTCAATATGTCCTCTGACGGCAGGTGGTTGTATCTTTGATTTTTGCCTGCAGATTTTTGTCCATCATAGACCTCGGAGTGGACGTGGCATGCTGAAGTTTGATCCAAATGTTTTGTTACCAAATGTAATTTGTACTTCTGGACGTAGACACCTTAGACATACTGATGATTACAACCTCAAACACAGCTAGCACTGCCCCAAAGCCAAAATAAAATTTAGCATTTACCATACCTGTTGCACGTCCAAACAGTTCTTCCTCAGTCAATCCCTCAAAATCTTCAAAAATGGATCCTTGTATCTGTGATAAAAACATTCATAAGAAATGATTTTTTTTTTTAAATTACTTTAAAAAAATAACAGAAAATAGATACAAAATCTATCAAAAAACATAAGTAAAAAGCAATATTAATGTAACAAATTAACAAACACCTGGTCTTCCTCATGGCTTGCTGCAGGTACATGAGCTGTCACCGCTAGCTCCTGGCTTGCTGCAGGTACATGAGCAGTAGCCACTAACTCCTGGCTTGCTGCAGGTACATGAGCTGTAGTGACTAGCTCCTGGCTTGCTGCAGGTACATGAGCTGTAGTGACTAACTCCTGGCTTGCTGCTGGTACGTGAGCTGTAGTGACTAATAACTCCTGGCTTGCTGCAGGTACATGAGCTGTCACTGCTACCTCCTGGCTTGCTGCAGGTACGTGAGCTGTCACCGCTAGCTCCTGGCTTGCTGCAGGTACGTGAGCTGTCACCGCTAGCTCCTGGCTTGCTGCAGGTACGTGAGCTGTAGTGACTAGCTCCTGGCTTGCTGCAGGTACGTGAGCTGTCACTGCTAGCTCCTGGCTTGCTGCAGGTACGTGAGCTGTCACCGCTGGCTCCTGGCTTGCTGCAGGTACATGAGCTGTAGCGACTAACTCCTGGCTTGCTGCAGGTACGTGAGCTGTCACCGCTGGCTCCTGGCTTGCTGCAGGTACATGAGCTGTAGCGACTAACTCCTGGCTTGCTGCAGGTACGTGAGCTGTCACTGCTAGCTCCTGGCTTGCTGCGGGTACATGAGCTGTAGCGACTAACTCCTGGCTTGCTGCAGGTACATAAGCTGTAGTGACTAACTCCTGGCTTGCTGCAGGTACGTGAGCTGTCACCGCTGGCTCCTGGCTTGCTGCAGGTACGTGAGCTGTAGCGACTAACTCCTGGCTTGCTGCAGGTACATAAGCTGTAGTGACTAGCTCCTGGCTTGCTGCAG
Organism: Branchiostoma floridae; assembly: GCF_000003815.2. Classification (NCBI taxonomy): domain Eukaryota; kingdom Metazoa; phylum Chordata; class Leptocardii; order Amphioxiformes; family Branchiostomatidae; genus Branchiostoma; species Branchiostoma floridae. The sequence goes on from NW_023365778.1 coordinate 56,146, forward strand.
GTACGTGAGCTGTAGTGACTAGCTCCTGGCTTGCTGCAGGTACATGAGCTGTCACTGCTGTCTCCTGGCTTACTGTAGGTACAAGAGCTATATTAGCGACTAACTCCTGGCTTGCTGCAGGTACATGAGCTGTCACTGCTGGCTCCTGGCTTACTGTAGGTACAAGAGCTATATTAGCGACTGACTCCTGGCTTGCTGCAGGTACATGAGCTGTAGCGACTAGCTCCTGGCTTGCTGCAGGTACGTGAGCTGTAGTGACTAACTCCTGGCTTGCTGCAGGTACGTGAGCTGTAGTGACTACTAACTCCTGGCTTGCTGCAGGTACATGAGCTGTCACTGCTACCTCCTGGCTTGCTGCAGGTACGTGAGCTGTAGCGACTAACTCCTGGCTTGCTGCAGGTACGTGAGCTGTAGTGACTACTAACTCCTGGCTTGCTGCAGGTACATGAGCTGTCACTGCTACCTCCTGGCTTGCTGCAGGTACGTGAGCTGTAGCGACTAACTCCTGGCTTGCTGCAGGTACATGAGCCGTCACCGCTGGCTCCTGGCTTGCTGCAGGTACGTGAGCTGTAGCCACTAACTCCTGGTTTGCTGCAGGTAGGTGAGCTGTCACTGCTAGCTCCTGGCTTGCTGCAGGTACGTGAGCTGTAGCGACTAACTCCTGGCTTGCTGCAGGTACGTGAGCAGTACCGGCTAGCTCCTGGCTTGCTGCAGGTAAATGAGCTGTCACCGCTGGCTCCTGGTTTGCTGCAGGTACGTGAGCTGTCACCGCTGGCTCCTGGCTTGCTGCAGGTACGTGAGCTGTAGCGACTAACTCCTGGCTTGCTGCAGGTACATGAGCTGTCACCGCTGGCTCCTGGCTTGCTGCAGGTACGTGAGCTGTAGTGACTAGCTCCTGGCTTGCTGCAGGTACATGAGCTGTCACCGCTGTCTCCTGGCTTGCTGCTGGTACGTGAGCTGTAGTGACTAGCTCCTGGCTTGCTGCAGGTACATGAGCTGTCACCGCTGTCTCCTGGCTTGCTGCTGGTACGTGAGCTGTAGTGACTAGCTCCTGGCTTGCTGCAGGTACATGAGCTGTCACCGCTGTCTCCTGGCTTGCTGCAGGTACGTGAGAAGTAGCCACTAACTCCTGGCTTGCTGCAGGTACGTGAGCTGTCACTGCTAGCTCCTGGCTTGTTGCAGGTACGTGAGCTGTAGCCACTAACTCCTGGCTTGCTGCAGGTATGTGAGCTGTCACCGCTAGCTCCTGGCTTGCTGCAGGTACGTGAGCAGTAGCCACTAACTCCTGGCTTGCTGCAGGTACGTGAGCTGTAGTGACTAGCTCCTGGCTTACTGCAGGTACGTGAGCAGTACCGGCTAGCTCCTGGCTTGCTGCAGGTATGTGAGCTGTCACCGCTAGCTCCTGGCTTGCTGCAGGTACGTGAGCAGTAGCCACTAACTCCTGGCTTGCTGCAGGTACATGAGCTGTAGTGACTAGCTCCTGGCTTGCTGCAGGTACGTGAGCTGTAGTGACTAGCTCCTGGCTTGCTGCAGGTACGTGAGCTGTCACTGCTAGCTCCTGGCTTGCTGCAGGTACGTGAGCTGTCACTGCTAGCTCCTGGCTTGCTGCAGGTACGTGAGCTGTCACCGCTGGCTCCTGGCTTGCTGCAGGTACGTGAGCTGTAGTGACTAACTCCTGGCTTGCTGCAGGTCTGTGAGCTGTCACCGCTGGCTCCTGGCTTGCTGCAGGTACATGAGCTGTCACTGCTAGCTCCTGGCTTGCTGCAGGTACGTGAGCTGTACCGGCTAGCTCCTGGCTTGCTGTTCCAGGTAGATTTTGGTTAGCTGATGGTGGCAAAGGAGCCTCATCTGTTGATAGCAGACTAGGTACAGATGTTGCTGAAGCTAGAGTAGCTGATGCCTGTCTGTTTATACTTTTCCAGTCAGTATGATTCATAATCCAGGTGGTTAGCTCACATATCTTAGTGAGTTTTTCCTGACACACGGAACTATCCACCTCATGGCCATCCCGTTGACGCCGACACTCATTTGCTGCTTCAGTGGCACGAAATGATATTTTTTCAAACAAAGACGCCATAGTTTCAGCCTCTCTGTTAGTTTTATTAAAGCTAGGTATTCTGCTATCTGCTACTGGTTTCTTCAGTTCAGGGGCATTTCCACACATGTCCTCCCATGTGCTCTTTTCTGGTGTCTTTACCTCTGTGTCATCAATTCCCACAGCATTTCCATCCATGCTGTTTACACTGTCAAAACCCGAGTCTCGTGCTGTTGCTGCACGCCTTCTATTTTCCTCCCTCATTTCTCTATCCATTCTGACATCTACTTCTTCAGTCCTGCCTTTCAGGTCCATTTTCCTTAGATGAGATGTAAAAAACAAAAGACATACATCAAAGAAATGAAATGTCCATTTCTGCTGAATTCCTAGTCTTTTATATCAATACAATTACAGGTTTCAAATACGTTCAGAGATACTATATCAGTAATGGATGAATCAATGTTTGAAATGAAATTTGCAGTGATTTGATTTTGAAGTTAAGTGTAGAAAATGAAAATGAAGTGTCTGTAGTGGTGTTGTGTTTGCAATACCCCTGTAGTTACAAAATGCTACTGTAACAGCAATGGAAACATGGTGTAATATAACATATTGTTCAGTAAATGTAACCAACTGCTGTTGTGCTGTAGGCCTGTGAAGTTGGCGTGTTATGCTAAAGTTTGATTATACCGGCTATAATTTATGCAGATATATTGGTGCCTTTACAGACAGCCAGTCAGAAATCACCTACCAGCGAATCGGCAAAGGTTTTACAGACATACAAAACAACTGCCAATTTTTGTTAGTGCTGGCGTGAGGCCTAGAAAAAAAGTTTTGTTTCCTGTTTCAGTCCTGAAAAAATTAGGGTCGGTAGGTAAGGATTATCTTTTTTTCCTTGTAATTTTTCTTAGGTTGGTCAAAACTTACGTGTGACATATTACAATACAGTCAAACAAATTTAACTGAAATGCATGAGGGCACTAAATGTCTTTCAATGTCAAACTTGAATATTGTGCATAATAGTAGTAGTAGTAGTAGTAGTAGTAGACACATTTATCCTTCATTAGATAGGACAAGCAGTGTTTTTTTTTACTTCAATACAAAGTTTATCCTTCATTAGATAGGAAAAGCAGTGTTTTTACTTCAATGCAAAGCAGGCAGAATATGTGACTCCACTGCACACCTAAAGAAAGTCTAGGGTCGACAGGTTTTTCTAGGGTAGGTAGGGAAACAGGAAACACAACATTTTTTTCCTAGGCCTGACCAACCTTCACTGATCTAAGCTCGAACTCTATTTGCCCAAGGACTGAATGATGGCTTTGACTTGGCTTGGATCTTAATAAACAATGTTGGAAAATTAGGTCTGTGTTCAATTAAGCCTTGATAGTATTTGTGAATCTTCACCATAACAGGTGCACCTACATGTACATATTATGATTGCATTATGATACCATACAATGTAGTATGCACAGGTAGCACTTAGACAAGAGGGTTCTGGCAGAATACATGACAAAAATATCTGGGGTGAAGAGGTCACTGCAAATCTAAAACTACCACAAAATAAATGCATTTCCAGTATTTATGTATATGCGCTCTGGTATCAATTTACTAATGATTTCCTTTAATTTCATCATCAAAGTTGTTGCCCTGATATTTGTAACAAAATCAGTCATTTGCTAACAAAAGGAAAAGCAAAGTAAGATAACTATTCAACATTTGCATATCAAAGTATAAGACAGGGTACCTAAACAAAACTTAGGCACGGGTACAGTTACTTGGGGTCAGGTGCAAATGTATAGGCCTGGACCGACTGTCTTTTCTTAGTGATGAAATGAAATCTTTGCATGAACTCTTCAACTGCAAGTTTTCTTCATTTTCAACTGCAAATTGATCACAATTGCCATCCTTTATATGGGATTCTGTCCATCTGTAGCACTGTTGCCACGTCACTAGAACGTGGTTTCTGACTGGCTGTCCGTAAAGGTGTTTTCGTCACTGTAGCAGTATGTGACTATCGTGAACGCAAATTCAAAACGACCGCAAACACTCTTACTGCGAAATTAAATCACACTTTAAATGCATTTACGATACAATGCATTGAGTATTGAAAGCCTGATGAAGATAACTGGATGGCTAAACAAATAAAACAAAAATTGGAGTGTGATTGACGTGTAGCATTCTGAGGGTTAAATCTAGCTTAGCAGACAAACTTAGTTACCTACTTTTTCTGCCCCTCCTACTTCTGTCACAGAAGTTGGAGTAGACGGTCCTATGGCAGTCACGTCACTAGTTATTTTGAAATTGTCACCTGATAAGAAACCACAAATAAAGGGAGGGTGAAGTAAACAAACACAATTCATCAGTTATTGGATTAAGGACAAAATTTACCATCTTCATACGTACTAACAACTAGAACATTTGCAGAAACAACACACACAACAGCAATGGCGGACAAGCTGTGTTATGACATGCCGTCACATGCTTTCTCTAGTGCTCCATTGTGTCCCGAAGAACTGCGTCTACCCGTCCAACCTGCCGTGTTTACCACCACAGATAGTAGACATAAGGTACGACAAGGCTTAAGTTACACAAACTCCATGTTTACGAAACAATTAAAGGGAGAATTTGCCGATCAGAGGGGAAAGAAAGACAACCTACCTCTTCGCAATCTCGTCCATACGCCGTCCAAAAATGGCCGAGGTTGACGTCACTTCCTGGATCATACTAAATGCCTGCTTAAAGTTATTATGGTTACAAGAAGTAAGGCATCACAAAACTACCTTCAACATGAGCCATTCCATAGTTGCAGTCATTGCATTGTAGTCTTGAGATACTAGGAAGAAAAATACTGTAGGCTTGAAAGTTTTCCTAAACCTTAACACACCTTTATCTAATGTTTTGGACTCGCCCATTATCGCACCGCGTGACTAGCCGACTTGCCTCAGGCATTGTGGGTAACCTGAAATCCGGAAGTTCAGAAATCACTTTCACCATTTTGGTTCCGCCATGATTGTATCACGGACACATGTTGGTAAGCGAGTCTGCTGGGTTTACCTGACGGCGCTTTTAGATCAACCATTAATGTCAACAAGCATGACCCGGACAATCTAACAAAAGACATAAATATGTTCAACAGATCTCAAACAATGTGTTGTTTTCTTACTTTGAGGTATAGGTTGACAATCAAGCAAACAAAAACTTCTCTGTCCGGCAACGCTTAACTGGGGTACCTCCCATAGATCTGGTTTTGTAACATTCATCAGGTTTTAGACCTGGTGCCACAAACAAGGCTTAACTAATTTGGAGTTTTAAATTGCTGTAATTTTCCTTGAAAGCAAGCTTTTCAGAGCTGTGTTCTTACTACTCTTTGGCAGGGGGAGTTCTTCTAAGTAAAAAAAAATGTATGTTTAAATTCATGCTGGTCAGGGTCACATGTGCAAGATCTAGGACAATTTATCCATAACACTGAATGGCTTATTATAATATTACACACGCATGTATGTACAATTTGCAATGGCATATCCGCACAAGATTGATTAATTCTTTATCAATGAATACTCTTTTTGCAAGGTTTGGCATACAGTACTTCCTTTAATTACAGCCTCTGTGGCTTATATTTCAAAGGTAGGCCACACTGACTCGATTATATGGATGACTGTGCACGAATCAATTTTTGTCCATTTCCAAAACAGAAAAGTTTTCGCCCATACAAAGAAGCTGGAAAACGAGCAAATATATGCCTCACATCCAAAAAAAATATCGGAATGTGACTACTAATGTCGTAGAATGACAACGTCAATTCCAAAGTCAAAGAAGATGTGAATGAACAAAAGTAAGAAATTCATTGCTTTGTATACCATATGCATGTTCTGTGCATTCTGTCATTTGTTCAAACTTTCTGACCACTAAGGTTTCATAGTGAAGGCGATCTTTTCTTGCCAGACTTATAAGGCCACAGAAAGTAAATTATATGGATGACATCCTCTGCAGATGGCAAAAATAGTGAGATAGGGCGAAACAAAAACAAGATGGGTAGAAAAAAACAAGATGGTTAAATTTTCCAAATATACGCAATAAATGTTAAAAAAAGAATTAAAGCGATGAAACAAGGTATCACAGCCTACAAGGCATTTATTTCTGTATTCAAGACGTGAACTGGTGTAGTAAAGGTGACACTAGGTGGTAGACTGGTATCAATTACCGACATGGCAACTACACTCATGGCTTCCATATTGGGGCCACTTTTACATTAGTTACAACTATCTAACTAAATTTTTAGTTTCACTTCTATAACTACAGTCATGGCTATCTGGCTAGTGTCACTTCTACAAGTACAACCATTAGCCTACAACACGACATATCTGCCCATTTTGGTACTTTCTCGTCATGTTCACCATCTCCGAAGAAAAAAAATCCTTTTTTTTTTAAATCAGACGAAAATTAATGCGCGCCTGATGTCATCCATAAAATTTACTTGCTGTGGCCTAATCAAATCAGTTACGGGTAAAGCAGTCATTCTCTGTTGAGGTGATCATGAAACATGATGCTTTTGAAGTACCGGTAACTTGTGGTATAGGAAATGTGGCTTCACTACAGCTCCGTTTTATTTTCTAAAGCACGCTGGGATACCCCTATTCTTCTCCACAAGCTCTAGAGTGCTGGATTCTTTTACGTGCAAAGGTTTGACCCTTCTGTCTGAAGCTCCCACATACATGGGGCCGCTGACTTAACGTCACCATCTGAAATGTCAAATGCAATCCTTTACAAGTATGGTCTTATATCAATTCACCTTGAACTTCACGTTTGGTAATGAACACACATCCTCCAACGCACAGTCCCCAACGGCGCTAGCTAACCGCCAATTGGGCTAGCTAGCGCTGTGGGGGACCTGCGTAGGAGGATATGAACACTCTGAAGAACATATCATAAGGTGGTATCTCACTGCATTTGGGGCACCGGTGCGGCAGTGCGGGGTTTGTTCACTGTGGCACTGTGTTATTTTCACCAATTTTTTTATAATCTAGATATTGTGTAATACGTAAAAGTAGGACTTAGAAGACAACAAAATACACATAACGTAAGAAAATTTGTACTTTATCTCTAAATCCGTTGAGTAATGTTTCGAACTCTGCAGTGCCGCACCGGTGACCCAAGTGCAGTGAGATACCACCTTGAGTTACAAAACATCCACAAAATTGACATGAGACACAAGTGTTTACTACCATTTTATTATCTGAGAAATTTAAACTAAGTTGATGGTACCTAAAGAGACCCATACAAAAATTGACTTCTGGAATGTGGATCCCATCACTTGGCAAGGTTCGTTGCAAAGGATCTAATCATCAACATTATTTATGAGATATGAAATTCAAGGAACTTTATTTCGTTTACAATCTTATTTGTACGAGTTACATTTTTTGCCTTCTTTTCATGAAATATTTGAGACCGCCTTGTACGCCACTTAATGCTGATCTTTCTTAGCACAGGAGAAAAAAGAACTTGAAAAATACCAAGTTTTAGAAGTTTGTGGTTTAAATGAGACAAGCTCTTTGCCAAAATGAGACTGTCAGACACAACACAGCAGTTCAAAGATGCATACTTTTACACTCAATATCTTATAACAGGTACACGGTACTCAAAGAAAAGCCCCACTATTGTCCAGTATCAATCCATCGAACATGGTTTTACTTAAGTACAACAAAGGCGAAAAATCAAAGATAAACTTCCTGTTATTTTCTTTAAGAAATTTCCAGTCCATGACCAAACTTTTCTTGATGACCTTAGTTTACAAAATATGTGCCATTTTCTTCACGCTACTTCCTAGTGAAACAAAATAATACAGCCAGTCAACAGATACACTACTGTGCATATTGAACTGCTTTTACAAAAAGTGTGCAGTTCTACATGAAACAAAAATAGAGGATACAAAAAGGAGGACTTGGTACAAAAAAGGCCCTTGCTTCTGTCTGGTTGGTCTATCATCGCCTTCTCTGGAAAACATTGCCTCTTCCCCGTCCGCGACCCCTGGCAGCTGTAGGTCACAAAGAAGATGTGTGTGTGAAACTAGGCACTACAGAAAACTAGTACATGTACATAATGTACATACCTATTTCAGGGTTCGAAATACCCCCTTGCATATGCAGGTAAAACTGGAGCTGTGCAGGTATTTCTGGTGTCTACCTGCACCTAACCTGCACTGGTCCATGTACTAGGTTCTATACATAAATATCCTAATGGTGTAGGTGCATGCGGATTGTTATTAGCTGCATTGACTCTTACCACCTATAAAGTATAAAAGAAAAAAATAGCAAAGGTTCGTGGACAATTTTAGTATTATCCATACTTCCTAATTCAGAGTGGTTCAGGTAAAATTTATCTGGTGCAGGTAATTTTCAAATGCCATCTGCACCATTGCAGGTATGCAAAAGAAAGTATTTCGAGCCCTGTATTTGTTTACGCCATGACGATTGAAGAATCAGGACACACTTGGAAAATAATGTATGTCCAGCCTGTTGTATACAAAAACACATGGAACTGGCGTACATGATTGTGTAATTGGTGTAGTTTGTCCTGCAGATTGTGGCTTTCACTTTGAGTTTTTGAAGTAAAAAAAAAACTGACAAGAAAAAGTACAAGCTGTGATAATAGACAAACAGGTACATGTTCAAAACTGACGAGTATATATTTGACAACAACATGCATTGATGACACATTACAGTACTACATAGAAAAGTTTTCAAAATCATAATGTTATTAAGCATGTTACCTTGTGCTCTGAGGATGGCAGACTTGCCCATGGCTGCCTTCTGTCCCTTCTGTTGACTCTTGAACATAGGAGCGTTCTTTAACATGTCTGGTAATATCATGAACCTGATTTTGCTGCCACGGATGAAAACGTGCTCCAGCTGTGGGTTGAAAGGAAAACAGAACGTCGGGTTCAGACAATTCAAATTTTCTTTCTAGTAGTAGTACTACCTGTTTTATACTTGAGGCATAATTTCAAATCAGAAGTTACTCAATGAATTATCAGGAGCACAATAGACCCCTTTGAACCACACTAACTGCTTTCATCATAGGGGGGATTTTACTTACAGACCTCAACATCATCACACTTGTCCGTAAACAAAGAACATGTTAGAGAAAGTGTTTGCACGACCCAGAGGAAGCAGGTGTTCGACTACAATCTCCGCATTGACTGCTTTACAACAGGTAGACCGTAAGTACCAGAAAGACCTCTTTATCAGTATTTTACGCAAGTGGTGAAGGGGAACAGCCAAGTACATTATACTATAGCGATATTTTCGTATTTTCCCAGAACTTTCATATTTTCCCAGAACTATCGTAGAGTGGAATTTCTGGTTAGGTTTAAAGATCACTTGCAGATAGATGTGCAAAAGTTAAATGTGGTGGGTCGTTCAGTGTAATATAACTACCAGCTGCTTGCATGCTGCAAAGCTGGTGTGTTATGCTGAAGGTCGGTTATACTGTACCGGCTATATAGATACAGATATGGAAATGTCTGACCGCATGTGTGCCGGTGTTAGGCAGTCCACACAAGTGAATACTTGCGATATGGCGGGCCTCTTTCATGATACCACCACCAGTGGCTGGATTGAGCAACTTAAGGAATAAGATTCCATTTTTCCTAATATCTTTGCTCAAGATTAATACGATATCCAGACATACACGGATGGAAATGAGATTCTATTTTTTTCTAATATCTTTGCTCAATCCTAAAACGCTATCCTGACATCCATGATACTAGTTACCGTTCTAAGAGGTCAACACAATGTTGGTTACCTGTGCCACACGTCCATCCCTGTAGGTGACTGTGATGTTGGCCATCTGACAGTTCATGTTGTCTTCTGCTTCCACCAGTTTCCCTCTGTACACCTGGGATCATATGGAAAGCAAAATATGTTACTGTAAATGCATTAAAGTTTGCAGGGATTTGATTTCGCGGTTGCGGGAAAATGGACTGTTCGCGGTGGTTTTAAGTTCGCGGTAGCAGTGGCACCATACACTGTAGTCTCTAAATGCCATGGAAAAATGTTAACGGTAATTTTAAGGCAACGCGAAAACCGTGAACATAAAACAACCGTGAAAATATCTGCATTTACAGTACTAGTATTATTTTCACTCAGGCAATGACGTTGATGACAAAGTAGTCTAGCACTTGCAAATGATGTGACATGAAATGAAATACAAAGTCGTAGTGAAAATTGGTTTCAATTATTTTAGTATCATATATTATTGATTATATTAGGGACTAGGTTGGTAGGTAGCAGTATTATTGATTCATGTTGATATATTGTGCTATGACTTGTGAGGGTGATTCATTTCAAATTCAAGACTCAGTATCACAACATACAAAGACAAATATCAGGGAACAAAACTATATATTCACAACTTGTATTTAGTTGTATGTTTTTTAACAGTTTGAGCAAAAGAACCCAACACATATAACTGTTTTTGCAGGAAAGCACGGGTATAAATTTTTTCTGTATTCAACTGTTGAACTAGTATAGACAAAACCACAAATTATGCACCCCTTCATAGTTACATTTTGCTTCAACTTATCTAGAAACAGTACAGCTGAATAAAGTAGTTTTTGTTCTTCCAAAAAGTAAAATAAGACAAAGACAAGCTGTACAGCAAAATATGCAGCACGTGTGCCCCCCTCCCCACCACGCGCTACTCACCTCGCCTGTTGTGGTCTCCAGTGTGACAATATGGCCCTCTGCTTCATGCAGAACCTTGATGGGGACCCCGATAGACATTCTGGCTTCTTAAAGACGTCTAACTGTCTTCAGGTGAGTGGGAAATGGAGGATCTTCTGTGTTTCTGGTCACGACCAAAATGGCGGAAAACGTCGGATGAACGCCGGGACAGTGCGCATGCGCTAACTTGTGGGTCCGTAGGGAGAGACCATGAGGCCTTCAGGGGGTGTAAAATAATACGCCTGCTGACTATTATAAGAAAAACGTCAAAATTATTACAATCTATTGTATGTTAGTCCGATATTGTACTGTCACATGCTAAAACATAGATATTCAATATAATAATATCATATCCTGTTCATATATCCGGCGCCTACGTAGGCCAATTCATTTACAACGCTTGCAAAAATGAGACAAATTATGCTATATTGACATAATGATCTGAAGTATTATTTTTTATGACGATATTAACTAGATTGTTTATACTAGTACTGTTAAATTAGATTAGATTAGTTATTAGATATTTGCAATAGTATATAGTTCAACTCCCATATATATACAGATTGCCATACATTGTACCTGTTACAATTGTCGCGCAATAAGTTCTATCTATCTATAAACATTTGTATCTTAATACATATTCAGAGACTAATGTATGCAACAGGTTGAAATTCTACTCGCTTTTAAAGACGGAATATGAATGTTTCGTGCTATTCAAGTACTGGAATTTAGGGAAAATATCTCGTATAGAATCGAAGAGATCAATTCTCTCGTTGGTGTCAGTTAATGTAGATCTACGGTTCACCGTTGATAAATAGTCTGGAGATAGAGACCGATATGCGTGCAATGCGGTTAACGAACTCCATACAAAGTTTCTTTTGCTGTTTCTATACCCCTGAGGTGTGCTCTTAGTCTATAAGAATCTGAATGATGATAACTTGGTGCAGTAACGGATTGTGTATACATATAATTGGTCTGGTACATGACGTTTCAGAGCTCTTAAAACGATTTGACTCATTCATGCAATTGTTATATTCATCAATAGGGTTGTTTAACTGACCAAAGCCTGTTTTGTCTGGAATGGGCTCTTTGTTTATGTATAACCACATGTGTGATCATAGCGCAGCAGTAAACAAGCACTCAGACTAGCAAAACTATTGTTCAGTCAGTTGGCTGAACAGGCAAAAGTGAATCACCAAATCACAAGTGAGACCAACGATGATTGTTGTGAGCGTTGCAGCGAACTAATATTAAAGGTATTTCTGGCTTATTCTGTGGCCATTTCGTTTCTGTAGGAGATACACATAGTATCTCTATGCCAGCTCTTCCCACTGTACGCCACACATGTACTAGCGTATCTTCCAACAAACTTTTAAAAAGTCGCCAGAGTGAATACCTGTGATACCTGCAAAGCCGATCAAGAAAAATGACTTATGTACATGCAGCTTGCATGGTAGATAAAGGTTTCGCAGTCTAGTTTTTGTTTAATGTTTTGTTGTATGATTTGGGGTGGGTGTGCAGGGACCTGTGTTCGACTGTACAGTTCGTGAGCTCGCCACTATATATCTACGGACGGTGCTAAGAGTGTTGCCCGCCCGCCCATTTAATAATTGTAGGGATTTTGTGGGATCGGTCCTAAATAAACGCTAGCGGCGAAAAAATTAGCTGGCTGGCTGAAAAGACAGGCTGTCAGAGACTATGCTGGGGCTGCGAGAGGAGAAAAAACAGCTATCATTTGACATTTTTTTTTACCTATTTTGGCTACCGTTCGCTCCGGAGCTGGCCATGGACCACCGTGCGCTCCAGAGCTGGACTGTGCGCTCCAGAGCTGGATAGTGCACTCTGGAGCTGGACTGTGCGCTCCAGGGCTGGATCGATAGTGCCCTCCAGAGCTGATAGTGCGCTCCAGAGCTGTAATAGTGCCCTCCAGAGCTGATAGTGCGCTCCAGAGCTGTAATAGTGCCCTCCAGAACTGATAGTGCGCTCCAGAGCTGGATATAGTGCGCTAGCGCTCCAGAGCTGATAATGCGCTCCAGGGCTGGATAGTGCCCTCCAGAGCTGATAGTGCGCTCCAGGGCTGGATAGTGCCCTCCAGAGTTGATAGTGCGCTCCAGGGCTGGATAGTGCCCTCCAGAGCTGATAGTGCGCTCCAGGGCTGGATAGTGCCCTCCAGAGCTGATAGTGCGCTCCAGAGCTGTAATAGTGCCCTCCAGAGCTGATAGTGCGCTCCAGAGCAAAATAATCTTTATTGACACGACAAAAGTACAGCGACTTTCGTAAGGTCTACATGTATAACAACTACTTACATTACAACTAAACACATATATATGGATATCTATAGGTATGGATACATCAACATAAAGGGTTTAGCATGTCATTTATACTATTGGTTCTACGGTATAAACAATCGTGGATATATTTGCCTACTTGTACACAATGTGGATTATCGCTTCCCAGAATGTACTTGAATTTATCTATCGAACAGAGAGTAGCAAAGTCTTTAGAGGAAGTGGAAAGTAATGTGAACAGCTCTGTGCGTTTATCATCATATCGAGAACATTCCATAACGAAGTGACGTTCGTCTTCGATCTCATTTGGGCAGAATGGACAAAACCTCTGGTCACGGGGAATTTTAGAATATCTTCCGGCTTCTATATTTAGTTTGTGACTACAGATTCTTATCTTTGTAATTGCTCTACGAAGTTCGAAATTGTGTACATTCGAAAGATACTTCTTTTGTCCGTATCTTTCCTTTAGCGTAGAATAAATGGAAAGTTTTGAGTTATTCTGGATAGAAGAATGCCATTCTTGAATGTATATATCCTGTAAACGGAGTCGTAATTGGTCGATTAGCGTATTAACATGATACAACCTCGGGTTTGTCCATACATACCCAAAACCATTATAGTTGAGAATGTCAGTTACGTGATTTGTCCAATCGTATTCAGCGGAAAGTACAACATCATATGCTTCACGTAGTAAAGAATCTTCGGGTAAGTTTGCTAGACGGTGCCAGTATTTGATTAATTGTATCTCAGCGTTGATCGAAATAGGAAATGATCCTAACTCACCACGGATGCCGTCATTTGATGATTTTGCATGTACTCCAAGTAAAAATTTTTGGAAATTCATGTCAATGGTATCAAATTCTGGGATACTAATATGTGAAGGAAGTCGTATGTTTTCAATTGCGAAGTTGTCATTTTCTAATTTCATTCCTGATGCCAGTCTCAATAATCTATCCTTGTCTGATCTTTTCTTAAAATGGATGACGTAAGTATGAGTGAGGTCCGAAGACACACTCTTTCTAACAGTTGCAGGAAGATTTCCCTCTAAATGGAGTTTGTTTAAAAGGGAAGAGAAAACAGTTTTGGGTGAAGATTCTGGAATTTGTTTTGATACAATAATTTTGATTGTTTTAGAAGTTTGGTCAAAACATGTGAGTTCGGCTCCGTACAGTAGAATAGGTAGTACAAACTTGTTGAAAAGGCTCATTCCTAAATGAATTGGAATGTTCTTTTCAGAGAATAAAAGTGACTTCAATTTGAATAAAGCTCTCATGGCTTTAGTCTTTAAATATTTTCTGGCTGCTTTAAACTTACCCGAAGAAGTCAGGGGAATACCAAGGTAAGTATAACTGTCGGCTACTTGTATTTCTTTGCCATATATATAGAATTTGTTTGATAATCTGTTAATAGAACCTTTTGTAAAAACCAGTACTTTCGTTTTGGATACATTGACCCTTAATTTCCATTTGTTGCAATAAGCTTCCAGGTTATTGATACAATTCTGAAGCCCCTCTTTCGACAATGAGATCAAGGCTAAGTCATCTGCCCAAGATAGACAGTTGAGTGATTTAGAATTCAAAATTGCGGCATCACATTTATCATCAAAGCATTGAGGTAAGTCGTTAATAAAAATATTGAATAATAATGGGCTGAGATTGCAGCCTTGTCTTACTCCGCATGTGGAAACAAAGGGGCTTGACAGGCCATTTTGTAGTCTGACAGTATAGTTAACATTGAGGTACATGGACTGCAATACATTGAAGAATTTCCCACCAACACCAAGATTTAACAATTTGTAGAATAAACCATCCCGCCATACACTGTCAAACGCTTTCTTCATGTCAACAAAACAAACATATAATTTCCCTCCCTTTTTTTCAATATATTTCTCAATAAGAGCTTTCAGGATAAATACATTGTCAGAGGTTCGGCACTTTCTTCTGAATCCGAATTGAGTGTCGGCTAGCAGACAATTGCTTTCAACGAATTTCTGTAAGCGACTATTTAAAAGGAATGTGAACAATTTGGATAGGCAGCTTGAGATAGCGATTCCTCTATAATTATCTACATTAGATTTGTCACCAGATTTAAAAATTGGTGTAAGGATGCTTGTGTTCCAGTTAGATGGAAACTTGTTGTTGGAAAGGATTGTATTAAAGAGAATGACCAGTGGTTCGCATATCTTTTCTGCCCCATATTTCAACATCTCGTTTGAGATAGAGTCAATACCACATGATTTTCCAGATTTTAGTGATTTCAAACCATTCATAATTTCTGGTGTCGTGAAAGGGTAATCTAATGAATTTGAAGTGTTTTTATCTAGATGTTTAAGAGAATCAGTGACACTTTTTTCAAAAGTACTGTCAAAATCATTGTTTTTTACCAGATTATTTAATCCTTGAAAGTGTTCTATCCATTCTTTACTTGTGATATTAGGATCTATATTACCGCTATATTTTGTGCCGTTTACTTCCTTATCAAGAGTATTGAACAATGACCAAAATTGTTTGGGGTTTTTCTCATTTAATGTTTCTAGATCACGTAATAGATTGGCTTTATAATTCCGTTTAGAATGTTTTATAATTTTTTTGTAGTCTTTCAAGGCTGTGAAGTACTTCGTTCTGGTTTCTTGTTTCCATGGTTCTTTCCTCAGTTCTAAAGATAATCTTTTAACTCTATGACGTAGGGACCAACAATTTTGATCAAACCATAGTGCCCTCCAGAACTGATAGTGCGCTCCAGAGCTGGATATAGTGCGCTAGCGCTCCAGAGCTGATAATGCGCTCCAGTGCTGGATAGTGCCCTCCAGAGCTGATAGTGCGCTCCAGGGCTGGATAGTGCCCTCCAGAGTTGATAGTGCGCTCCAGGGCTGGATAGTGCCCTCCAGAGCTGATAGTGCGCTCCAGGGCTGGATAGTGCCCTCCAGAGTTGATAGTGCGCTCCAGAGCTGGATAGTGCCCTCCAGAGCTGATAGTGCGCTCCAGAGCTGTAATAGTGCGCTCCGGAGCTGCACTTTAACGCCCGGGCATATGATAAAGCCTGGGTCTCTATCAATTTAAAATGTGATGCTGTCTACATGTTTAGATCAAGCGTTAGCTAGTTGATTTGGCTGTTCAGAATGTGCCTTATCCTGAGAGTGATCAAGGACGTTATATAACGTCATTGGTGTGATCAATGGTTTCGGCAAATGTATGAATTCCCACTTTAAGTCACTGTGGTTCGTTTTCTACTGTGAATTTACGTGATTTAGATACATGTTCCCGTCTTTTTGCAACTTTTGATAGAACTGGGTACGATCTTGATCACTGTTGACCTCCATTTTTTGCGGCCACTAGAAATGACGGAAACCGACCCAAAGAAGCTTGCAGAAACGTCGGGGCCTGGGTTAACACGCCCCGCGCCCCCGCTGTCACCACCTCGCCATCTTGAGAGAGGAGAGCCGGTAACGGTGTCTGATACAGAGCACCAGGAAGAGTCGTGCTCTGATACTACCGACACACCGAAGGGTACCGACGGCCGCGAGGGTGAAGATGCCGAGACGCCCCGTGTAAGCTACAGAGGTAGGTCCGGTTATAAGTCCAACGGTATAGCTGAAAAAATTGTTAAGATTTTCTCCAACAGCACCAAATGTGTACTCCCCAGGCAGGGATTAGGTTCCGGCTATTGTTGTTTCTTTCAGGCGTCAAAGTTTTATCGGGCTTTCTACTTTGTACCGTTTTCTCTTTGTCTCGGGTCGCAAAACGTAAAGAAAACGGGCAAAATAGAAAGCCCGACAAAAACGCTTAAAAAAACGTCAAAAACAGGCGGAGCCTTACCTCTGCTAAGAGCTAGTGTGACTAGAAAAGTCAGTGAGAGATGAGCGCAGCCGGCTGTATTCTTATATGTGTGATAATTACAGACAGTAAAATGGTTACTCATTATGACAATATTCAATGGTTCCCTGGGAGGAGCACTGTCGCCTTTCTTCAATGGAATCAAATGGTTTTGCTACGCCCAAGCATAAAACAACGGCCTGAACTTAGACTGTTTTGGTGGTAAATTGTCTCTCTTCTATTGAGATTGCAAACTCACAGTATCATCTTAGATGTAGACTTCATTTGTTTTCTTTTTCTCAACATCCTTAGATTTTAACGTTTCATTGTTTAATTACTCATGCTCTGCGTGATCCCAAAATGCAATCACTGAGTCTTGGTTCTTTCGTCATTAGTGTCATAAAAGAGTTATGATAGACTAGCAACATTTTGAATAATTTTAATTTAGAAGGTTTTGATTTTGTTCTTATCAAACCTTAGATCGTTCCATGGGAATGTGGAACAAGATGAAATCCAGCCATGTCTGCTGGCTTCTACTGGGTTGTGGCTTCGTGATAGGAACAGTTACCATTGCTATAGGCCTAACCGTAAGTCACATAGTCTTGATCGTAACTGCAAGGTAAGCCAACAAGTATTTACATCATGACTGAAGTGAAGTTATCTATGATAAAACTGAATATTCAATATTCTAATACAAAACTAGCAGTGTTAGAGCTTTATTATATCCACGAAAATGTAAATATTGTTTTGGAAGTGTCTTTGTGTGTGCGTGTGTGTGTGTGTGTGTGTGTGTGTGTATATGTATGTGTGCGTATGTTTGTTAACTTTGTGTTTCTGATTTTTGCAGTCAGCATAGCTCAAGAGCCTCTCGATGGATTACAATGATATTTTTATAATTTTCATTTTTTGTATCTTTTGACCTGAACATGCTATGGTCTTAATCTTTTTTGTGGCGATAGCTTGTAATTTAAGGAAGGAGTGGTGTGTGTTTGGGCTCCCTAGCAGCTTGCTTTGGAACTGCAGGGGCGTTCCGAAATTTTTATGGAAATATGAGGTCTCCAATTTCTTGTTACTTCCTGTTGGGGTTCTGAAATTGAGCATTTGTCTAAACAGGAGACACGTGTTTTAAAGAATCGTTTGGTGATCGGGGAGAGGCTACAAAAGTCTCTTCTTCCTTGGGAGACAACATTCTACAGCAAGGGTAACCGCACGAACCTTGCCCATCTGACTCTACCCCCGGGATCGAAATGGACAGGACCATCATTGAGAGCTGTTACCAACACCGAGACGATACCAACAACCATCATAGCTATGTCAACCACAGGTCAGTAACGTACATTGTCTGTAAAGCCCCCTTTACAAATCAAGAATTTAGCTCGGCCGAGTTGTCAGCGAGCTCTAAATTATGAGGAGGTATGACCCTGATGCCGACAAAGAAAATCTGCCATTTGTTTGTAGGCATCAGGGTCATGCCTCCTCGTAATTTAGAGCTCGCTGAGAACTCGGCCGAGCTAAATTCTTGATTTGTAAAGGGGGCTTTAAGAGGACATGATGCAGCTCTTGCCTGCAACGCCTTTTGTAACGACTAAACCATTTGATGATGATGATAAAGCAGAAGAAATGTGCACAAAAATTCCGATAAGCCTCCGTCACAAATTAAAAACTGAGCTCATTCGACGTGTCGACGGGCTCCAAATGACCATTTTCGGCCAAACTACGCCCGACATCCTGGCGATTATGAGGGCTTCGGGCGATTTTAGCAGCTCGTCCGTTTGGGTTTAGATATCATTGTGATGTCAGCCGTGCACCAGAAAAGGCAGACAATAATTTAACTTTCCGGCATGACACACCGAGCCTAGTTTAATTTGTGATGGGGAAGATTTTCAGCGAAAAATACAGTCGACACTCGGGCGATTTTGGCTATTCGGCGAGCTCCAGCGTATCTGGAAATTCGGCTGGCGTTCGCTTGAATTGTGACGCGGGCTTTGTATGGGATATAGGAGAATTCTTTTTACACAACCAGAGGTACTTACATTGCTTACGCTTTGATGTCCCTCAGACACTTTCGTCAGAACTTCTAACTGGAGTTCTGCATCTTACCGATATATGTAGCCAATGTAGGTGGCGCAGAACTCCAGTTAGAAGCTCTGACGAAGGTGTCTGATGAAACTATTTTCGGAGGCTTTATATGGGCGAGTAAAAGGCTGTGTTTTGTCTTGATGCAGAAGGCCAAGAGATGGTGTACCTGACACTGCCTGATGAAGTGTTTCGATGAAATGAAATGTTTAACTATCAATGTTTAGCACGGATCATAGAAGTTAGGCGTCTTGTGGCATAACTGATGGAGCTTTCGGCTGGGAATCTAGAGGTCCCGAGGTCGATACCTGCCTTGCGTGCCCGGCCCGACTTTGTGCATTTGGGAAAGGCACTTTACACGACCTTCCTCACTTCACCCAGGTGTAAAAATGCGTACCTGACTTCGTTTGGGGAGGTAAAATACTATCTTTATCTGTCTGTACTGTGTGTGTGTGGTACTTAATGTAAGTTACTAACTTCAGTGCAGTGCCACATTGCTCTCGTCTGTCCAAAAGCAAATAGAAAAAAGCCAGGCACCACAATGACACGAATATTCCTTCTTTCATAGACATGGCGTGCATGACAAATCCCTGTCAACATGGGACCTGTGAAAACAAAGATGGCGGCTACAACTGCACCTGCCTACCTGGATGGACTGGACGGAACTGCCAGCGTGGTGAGTTGTGTTTATCCAGTTTTGCTTTCTTTATCATGTTTCACATATTTTTCTTCAACACTTGAATTGTACTTTGAGAAATTAATGCTTAGGACGTACGCGTTCTATAGTTTCAAGTATTAAATCTCTTAAGACAAGAGGACACATGGTCAGGGCATATAGAGCCACAGAGCCCTTGTTCCCCTCTTTAAACAGAAATGGCAATAAAAGCATTATTGAAATGGCAACGATTGTATCTTACAGGTTTACTGGAGGTGAATATAAGAAAGGAAAGGGTGTTTAGCCATGTGATGTAGCAGCATTTTTTGCTGGATTTTTTTCTCCTTTTTTGCCCTCGCGCATTAGTTTTGAAGTCTCCAGAGAATGTCATCCATAAAATTAAGTCTGTGTGACCTATTGTTTACACATTTTTGTGCCACGACCAACCACCAATTGAAGTTGTTCTTTCCGCCATGACATAGACATCAATGAGTGCACCAAGAAACCATGTCATCATGGGCGCTGTGTGAACAAAGGTGGCGGATACAAATGTACCTGCTCACCCGGATGGACTGGACAGAACTGTCAGCAAGGTGAATACGAGGACACCTGATATTCTCCACTGAGTTTATCACCAACTTTTTAGTTGCTATATCAACTGATTTTTTTACCTTCAATTTCAATACGTTTTTTTTTGTGTGCTTTTCACGCAGACATAGATGAGTGTGCCAGAAAACCGTGTCAACATGGACGCTGTGTGAACAAAGATGGCGGATACAAATGTTCCTGCTCATATGGATGGACTGGACAGAACTGTCAGCAAGGTTAGTTCGAATATTTAATCCCATAGCAACTAAGACATATAAATTGGCATTTCCCCCTTTGTTTCCAGTTTCCAGTTTCTTTGAACACCCAGTATATGTATAAGCATTCTTTACGTGGTTGAAAGTTACTGAATTGCCTTAACAGACGTCAATGAGTGCATCGGAAAGCCATGCCGACATGGCGACTGTGAGAACAAAGATGGCGGATACATGTGCACCTGTAGGCAAGGGTGGACCGGACCAAACTGTCAACATGGTGAGATGTTTTTACTTAATCAATAAGTCGAATTTCAACATCATTTTTAGATTGTCTTTATAAGTAACATTCATTTTTCCATATCATCACACAGACAAAGATGAGTGTACCAGGACACCATGCCAACATGGACACTGTTTGAACACGGATGGCGGATACAAATGTACCTGCTTCCCTGGATGGACTGGACAGAACTGTCAGCAAGGTGAGTTCCTTTTGTTGTAGTTAACTTCATCAAGTTGTCCTTTTTGTTTGGAAAATGTGTTTGTCTTTGTTTCCTTCCTTTCATTACAAGAGGTCTCCGTTTTATCCAATCATTTCAGGTTTGTCGTCGGGGTAAATGTCAATCAATGTGTCACATACAGAAGATAGTGGATCATTGAGTTGCTGGTGTAACGGACATTTGGCATATATTAGGTATATCTTATTGGTCCTTCGTCACACAGATGTAGATGAGTGTGCCAGCAAACCATGTCTACGTGGACGCTGTGTGAACAAAGATGGCGGATACAAATGTACCTGCAAACCTGGATGGACTGGACATAACTGTCAGCAAGGTAAGTTCATTTTGTTTGGTCACCAAGACCTCTCTTTCTGACTCACTAACTTAACTTGTGACACAAAAAATTTTGGTTATTGGTCATTGGTCACGAAATTCAACCTCTAGAATTGGGACAAAGATTCGAACTTGAGATCTGATCGCTTGTCGGACACCTGCTGACTTTTGTGTGGCAAACACATCTCTGATGGTCCATAATAGCGCTTGGCACTGCAAAACTTTTTTCTTGTTGGACCGGTCCGGAAAAATGGACTTGAAAAAATTAAGTAAACCGGATATTGGATCGATTAGAAAATGAACAGATTATACCAGCACTACGGCGACAGGCGTTCACGTGTTTTGATCATGAGGCTTATTGGTCCACCAAAAAAGCAAGAGCGACGTAAGGGAGAGCTGATAGTATCAAGTTTCTACAGTCAAACATTGTCCAACTTAATAGAGGCAGTTTATATAGTGTTGTTAACTTGAAGACAGCCTGCGTGAAGATACTGGATACTCCACCGAACAGATTCCCTTGTGGGAATGACCATTGTTTTCAGTATTGCCCATTCACAAATAATTAGGTCCAGGTTCAGGACCGGACCTGGACCTGATCCTCTGGACCTGAACCGTACCTGGACCTGGATGTTCTGTACCGGTACCCATACCTAGTATATAACCACCTCACTATCGTCTTCTACAGCCTTACAATGTCAGAGTGGGTGGCACAGATACAACATCCACTGCTACTACACGCAGATGGCAGACGAAGTCAATTGGTCCACAGCGAGCTCACGATGTAAACAACACGGCGCAATTCTTGCCTCTATCAAGGACCATGGCGAGAACAACTACATTGCTGATCTCATCTCGAAAAGTGGGTAATAAGGTACTTCTTTTTGACCATGGATAGTGAAGATTTTGCAAGTTTTACGTCTAAGTATGAACAGTGCATCAATCCTTTTTCACTTTCTCTGTATGTAACCGAAATCACTAAGTCATTAAGTGTCAAGTCCTTGCGTTCACCATGGATGTTGTGTACCCTTAGACCTGGCCAGGTTTTATCCTTAAATTTTCTACAACTACTCAAATACTAGTCATGGACAATGCCGGAATAGAGCACCAAAGCTAGGCAAAAGCATTCATCCCCGTAACTAAAACAAAGAGTTAGCAAATATCCTAGTAAAATGTCAGACTGTTTTTTTCAGGGGTACCTAAGCATTTGCACGAACCCTATGAAATTCGTACGGATATTATGTAATACTCACAAATCACTATGCAAAAACGCATGAATCTTATGAAAATCTGGCCGATTTCGCATAAGGTTAGTACGTTTTCGCATAGTGATTGGTGCGTACCACTTAACATTCGTACGAATTTCATAGGGTTCGTGCGAATGCTTAGGCATCCCTGTTTTTTATTGCAGCAATTGATAACAAGTTCCGGGCGGTCCCGTCCTTCTGGATTGGTCTTCATAAACAATCTGAACAATGGAAGTGGACGGATGGGTCACGTGTTGTCTACACCAACTGGAATCCGGGCGAGCCGAACGACAGTTTGCTCTTCTCGTTTTTCCAGGGAGAGGACTGCGGCTCCATGTACTACGAGGTGTGTGCTTTAATTTTCCCCTCTTTTGTTTAGTAAAGTAACTTTGAATATTAGCACGTCGACGAAGGTTAACCATACCGGTACAAAACCGTTTTTTTTTTCTTCTTGGACCGGTCCAGAAAAGAATCTGACCTAAAAAAAACAGTGGACCCGTTTTTGGACCGATAAGAAAATAAACACATTATACCAGTTGGAGATCCCAGCAAATGATCAGAGCGAAGTAAAGGGGAGTTGATAGTCATTTATCAAGTTTCTACAGTCAAACTTGGTCTATTAAAGTTAACAGAGGCAGTGTTGTGTACATCTGAAGATGGGGTTCAAATCGCCAGTGGAAGGCACTAAACAGAATACAATTCTTAGAAGCAAGATTGACCATTGTTTGGTGTATTACCCATTCACAAGTTTTCACAGACAATCAGGTCCAGGTTCAGGTCCGGACTTGGACCTGATCCTCTAGACCTGAACCGTACCTGAACCTAAATTTTCTGTACCGGTACCCGCCCCTATTACAAACAGATTCTTTTCATTTGCTTGATTGCAGAAATGTAAGAGAATGACATTGCAAAAAAATATAGTCATCATGATGAAATACTGCTGTATCGTTTAAACAGACCGGCAGAAATACAATGTGGATACAGAAGCGGCACACGGGACAGTGGAATGACGACCGATGCAGCTCTAACAAACCTTACATTTGCGAGAAACCAATTTAACAATGTCCATAGTAGAAAAAAGGCTTTGTACCAACCCTATCACTGAAGTCGTGTGTGTGTGTGTATAAACAAGTAACGTTAAGTAAGCCATTGGCCACTCTGAAGATATCTTCACTAGTTCTATAAAAAAACAGGATGCTTTTACTTATTGTGCTGGAACGAATGGTTATCTCTGTATCACATTTGTATCCAACGTAGATCAATTCTATGCTATTGTGATTATGTATAGATTCTTTAATGCAAATTCATGCACTGAATATTGTTGGTTTACAACTTATATGTAGAGTCATTCAGTCAAAATAAAGTTAATCATCCATGTAGCCTCCTAGTGCAAAACAGTAAATCTACTATTGCCGAGTTTCACTTCTTCTTTATAAGTAGTGAAGAATAAAAAGTACATCTTTGTAGAGTCTTCAGATGCGAAAAGTCGAGGATGAATATTGTGAGATATTTTTCGGCTTCAAATTGAGGTAATTGATAAATGAATCGTATTCCACTTTTGATTTGATGCTTTGAATCACTATTAGTACATGTAAAATTGGTAAACAATGAAGAAACCGTCTGTGTATCTGCATTCGTATTCAATGTGTACACAGAATTCTGTGTGCATTTTGAGATATATGTCTAGGTGTAGCTTTTCCGACTAAATGAGAGCCAATGGTTGGATTAACTGGTTTGAACGATAACAATTTCTTCTTGCTTTTCTATTGCTATTGTTATCTTA
Organism: Branchiostoma floridae; assembly: GCF_000003815.2. Classification (NCBI taxonomy): domain Eukaryota; kingdom Metazoa; phylum Chordata; class Leptocardii; order Amphioxiformes; family Branchiostomatidae; genus Branchiostoma; species Branchiostoma floridae. The sequence continues at coordinate 80,392 of NW_023365778.1, forward strand.
ACCCGTAGAAAATTGTTTTTAATATTTAGAATTTCAAGGATTGACAAGAAAAACAATGGTTCCATGGAAATTCACACACCAAGAAACAATTTCTTTGTTTTCTTGTCAACAAGCCTATATTTCTGATCATGTTCACGTAAATATCAGAATTTAAAAAATAATATTACTTCATGAAAAATTACTTAGGACAAAATCTTTTCATTGAACACAGATTTCTTCATTTTTGTGTACAAGAAGAAAGAGGAAAATGTATTTTTGGTAGTGAGCAATGTTTGGAAGTTGGAAGAAAGTAACATTACGTGTCGAGGCCGCTTAAATTGCATCGTACACAGTGTGCTAACGTAGTGTAGAGGACTTAGTATTTGTGATTACTAAATTCTGTTGCACATGTATAAATGTTTATATGAATTATGATTATATTTCTTGGAGTTGAAGAGTATCAGTAACCTCTGTGTTCGTTTCTGACTAAAGATGGGTACCGTTTCACACGTATGCGTATATATTCAAGTCCGTATGAGTTCTTAGCCTATACCAGGCTCCACAGGTCTCTTTAAAAACAGTAGCATCTGGACAACATGCCAGCAGAGGAGTTAGCTGGCCGAGGAGTATGGTTTGCAACACAGCTAACTCCGATGGCATGCTATTTGGCTATATTCGTCCAATTTCTATCATTCTTCCAGCGACCTATGGAGCCTGATATAGGCTAAGACTTCCATACGGACCTCATATGGACTCAAATATATACGCACGTGTGACCCAACCTTAAAGACAAATCGTGCCAAATAGACACTCCTTCTGAAAGGCCGCATAGGGCTATATAGCATCCGAGACAACGGAATGTTTGCGAGACTTATTAATAAAGGTACAGTAGAAAACAACACGGTTCAGCTCTTTTATATGGAAACAGTCCTTCAATGAATTTTTTATTAGACTACAGTATCACTTTAATCTTGAGAAGACGATCGTCCTATAGTGTAGATTTCAGTAACAGTTATGATTTGATTGTATTGCAGTTATGATTTGATTATATTGCTTCGTGACCGTACTCAATTGCTGTTTATGCGACATTTCTTTAAGATATAATCAGCGGAAGGCCAGCGCTACGAAAATACATACAAAAAGTTTTATCAGCGTTGTACAGAATATCGTTTTCGGAACCAAACATTTCACGATCCTAACCAGTTTCTGCAAGAATTTCACACACAAATCATCAACGTACAGAAGATGGTGAATAACAAAACCGCATACACAACAGCCGACCTTGACACTTTTCAATCTTTGACTCAGGTCATCAATCTAAACGTTAAAAACGTCAGGAGACAGGAGACTCCCTTGTCGTACCCCGTTGTGTACAAGGTGTTTAATGTCTTGGAGGTATATAGTGTTGTGATCAAATAGATAGCACTGTATATTCTTAACTTTCAAACGCTATATGACGTCAATAATACATAGTGTGCGTTACTTTTATCACTTGAATTTTATAGGAAAAGCCGTAAACAGAGAGTTGAAGGCCAGTTGACTGCTAAACATTACTTCGTTACTTATTTACAAGGCTTCAAAACTATGTGATTCACCCCAAAAATCGGCGACTCGGAAAGTCTCTTTATCAATATTGTCTTGATTTGAGACGTTATGCCGTCACGATGACGCAATGTGCGTTAATTCTGATGCTCGAATCTGATACGATATGTCATTTACTGATGGTTAAAAGTCCTTTGGATTTCAACAATTATTTAGTTACCTTGCTACAAGGCGTTTATGTATCAGAGGTATATAGTGTTGTAATTACAAAGATGACACTGTATATTCGTAACTTTCAAACGCTATGGAGTCAACATTATAAAGTGTGCGTTACTTTTATCACTTGACGTTTATAGAATAAGCCGTAAACAGACAGTAGAAAGTCATTTGACTGCATTAATTCTGATGCTTAAATCTGATACGATATGTCATTTAGTAATGATTGAAAGTCATTTCGATTTCAACAACAAATCTTGCTGCAAGGTGCTGTATGTCTTCACTTGGAGGTTCATAGTGTTGTAATTACATAGATGACACTGTATATTCTTAACTTTTAAACGCTATGGAGTCAATATTACAAAGTGTGCGTTATTTTTATAACTTGAATTTCATGATAAAACCCGTACAGAAAGCAGAATGCCATTTGAGTACTAAAAATTACTTCGTTACTTTTTTACAAGGCTTGAAAACTATTGGATTAATCGCGAAATTCGGGTAACCGGAAAGTTCCTTTTTCACAGTTGTCTTCATCTTCGACGTTATGACGTTACGATGACGCAATGACGCAATGATGAGGCCCTCCACTTCTAAGTCATATAACTCTTGAACGACGTGTCATGTGGCCACCAAATTTTTAAGAAATTATATAGCCATAATATCTGACAAGTAGTAAACGTTTGACGTTACGTTGACGTAATATGACGTAATAATGACGTCATCAATTTCATTGTATTGGCCGGACCCATGAAAAAAGGGTATTCTCAGAAAACTTCACGTTTTGCTCCAAAAATGTAACAACAAGTGCAGATAACAGAATAATAATGTTTGTTACGACTTGTGTTGCCAATAACAACACCATTGACGTCAAAATGACGTCATACAATGACGTCATGCACATCTAAGATACCAGTAGGGCTCCGCCATATTATATCCACCACCTTGAATTTTCAAAAATACTTTTTTTGCAATAAATAATCACAAAAGACAATGGAAATAGAATAAATACATTCATTTAGATGTTCTTTGATTTAAAAATACCAGGTATTTACAAATTCTAACGGATAATAAGCCAGTTTTTCTTCATACGGTCAGCCATCTTGGATTTGGGGCTGATGGGGCTGATGGAGCTGATCAAATTAGCATAATTTATGCATATATAATTATGAAAGATATTCTAATTAACGTAAGATTTTATTTATGTAACAAAATAGCAGTAATATATCAAATAAACGCGAAACATACATTGTTAGAACCGAAATTAGCGATTTTTGGCAAAACTGTCTGTCAACAAACGGTTGCCATGGCAACACGAAAAACTGGAAAATTTGTCAAGCTTCGTGAAATTGTTGCCAACAATATTTTAGGAAAACTCACTAAATTTCGTGGCTCTAGCATAAGCCGTTCTGGCTTTATAGGACATCAAAGTTGGCGCAGGCCTCAAAAGACCCCCCTCCCCGTCTGAATAGGGTTAAAGAGGTTTGTGGATTACAATTCCGTACCAAGGGAGTCATTTTACGGTTTACCCCAGTTCATTTGGGTCTGAAGGAGGCTGCGCATCCTCAAGTCGAGAGGCCGTCTCTTCAAGAAAATAAATCTAAAGCAGAAAAGCCGTATATGGGAATGAAGGGTATCACTCCAACTTTAAGAACAGCAAAGTTTCCGTTTCTTTACTCTCTCCACTTTTCGTAATTTAAGGGGAGGAAAATTTTTTCACGTAACAAAGTATGCAAAAAAAATGGAATTTTGACCTGGAAATAAACCCATCACCTATAGTTAAGTCATAAAAATGAGTGATATTATAAGCAAACTAGAGTTCGGGGACCTCATACCTCCATGAAATATTTATTGCTTTTTTGTGGATGGTATGTATGTTTATAGTCGGTTGTATTTGAGAGTAATGGTTATATGATATAAATGTTAAGGGAAAGTAGTGGTGTATTTATTTAATGACACAGAGGATGTCCATCTGATTAGTAATTATTAAAATGTGACACTTAATTGTGTAATGTGTGTTTAAGAGGTCGACGGCATATGGTAGCGTGGTGTTCCTTAAGCTTGATGTTTGGCATTTAAACTGTCTAAGGTTGTCAGCATTATTGAGGTTCGACTATGTGCCTCAGAGCTGTGTGGTGGGAGGAAGTTGGGAAACTCAGAAAGAAGAAGGGATGTGGCCAACTTTAGTCAGATGGTGATTTGATTTTCCACCAATATGTCATAACATCAACTGTTCACACGGTACAAAAACGAGATGAACACTTTTCTCTGACAGCCCTACACCAACTGTAAGATGAATACTTGGCGCCAACCCCGTCTGCTAAAAAACAAGTACCATTGGCTTCGAAAGAGACAACTAACAACTGTCCCTTATCGTAACAAAATCAGAACATCTGTGTCGCCCATAAAACTTCTGACACCCCACCCCGATGAGAGGACCTAATGGCATTTTAAACAGCTGTCACCTCTCCTTGTTGGTGGAGGTAAGCCCATCAACAAACACATAAAGCACGATGCCTGTACCAATATATCTCAAATATAGGGGTGATTTCTGATATTATTACATCGATTATAACGAAAGATACGGCTCCCAAAATCTCATCGATTCGAGCTTTCATCACACCCCACCAACACAACAAGTATGAAACCAATCCATCCAGCCGTTCTTGAGTAATCATCTACACAGACAGAGACACATAACAGAAAATATAACCTCCATTCCATGACATTTCATGGAGGTAAAAATAAAGAAAATCGTAACACTGAGATTTTTTACAATAACCCGACGCGCGAGGCATTACAACACGGCTCACAGAAAGCATATGGACGATGAATCTGGGTCAACGGGCGAATCACTTCCAACGCGTAGAAATACAAGGAAATGAAACTCGGGCCGAAAACCAATTAGCACCAAAAACACATCACTTCTTACGCTTTTTAGTCATGGCAGTATAAAATGCCACTTCGCAGCAGATTATGAGAAATTCGAACTCAAACCCAGACCTTCAAAACCCTTTCGTCACTTTTTTGTCGCGCACTATCTCGCACCCCAGTCGCGGAGTAATTGGTGTAAGCACCGTTTATTGATACAAATTATAATGAATTTTGAGTATGGCTTTACGGTCTAGGACCGGAGTTTCTTTTACGATTTCGGAGGTTGGCGTACAGCCTCAGGCCGAAGGGCTACAGTTCCGCTAGTAAACGTAGGACGCGAAACGTAAGCAATATGGTGGACAGCCGTTTACTGCCTCTTTCTGACAAACCTATTGGTATCGTCTTTTGCCTCTTTATTTCGGGTAGAATACGTAATAAAATTTTAATTTTGGACCCGAAAAGTATCAATTTTGGACACTTTTTTGATCGAAGCTGCTTGGAAAAAACGAATTTTCCGAGGATAACGGCCTACGTGGTAGAAAAGCTTTATTCTTCATGTTTGTGTAAAATGGAAATAAAAAAATTCCATGTGATTACTTTTTTGCAATCTCAGATATCTTCGAAATCGCATGAAAAACGATGCTATTTGGGTAATCAGGCGAAAAAAACCGCATCACCGTTGCAGCGGAATAATACAAAAATGGTTTCGCTGGCCGACCAACTACTCCTCGCACAAAAATAATACAACCAAAGGGCTTTTCAGGAAATACGACAAATCTATGCTCAGCTATAAC